>NC_138309.1:26805000-26917500 GCF_965601325.2 Salmo salar | reverse complement strand
ATATGTTTGGGGCCGTGTATCTGAAAATACTCAAATATGCAGAAAAAAGTATTTCAAAAACAGATACTCTAGTGCACATGTATGGCCCAATACCTCCCCTCTCTCCGCCCTCTTCCCCCCATCTCTCTGTAGTGGGGGGGGGGGGTCGTGTGGCGAGCAGCCAGGACTCTTGTTCCATCCCCCCTCATCTCACTTGACAGGTGGGAGGGAGGCTGCGGTGTGTCTGGACTCAAAGGCATTCACTCTGATTTCACTGTTTAATTACCGCTAATCTGAGGAGCCGCTGCCCATGCTAATGAAGCCACACCAATCTGTGAGAAATGGGGTCGAGGCGTGTCTCCGTCACCGCTGCGTTGCACCGCTGCCACCACCGTGCCGACAGACAGATACTCCCTACCTGCCCGCCTGGATGCACTATCTGTGTCTCACACAGCTTTAAAAGTCTGCCCAGGAGCTAAAGCAGTGTTGCTCATCTCAACCTCAGTTAATTCATGATGTTCATTCTATGGTGTGTGTGTCTGTGTCTGTGTGTGGACCTCTAGTACCAGGGTTGTTTTGTTGCCCCCCCCCACTTCTCCGTACCCGCCTCTACAAACACAGTGTATAACTAGCTGATCAAAAATGATGATTTATGTCACAATTTTATGGCACTGTAACATAATCATACGCTGAGTAGCTCATTATTGTAAATGCATATAATCAATCTTACAATTTCCCCCCAACCCATAAATGTAATGCCCTTTTCAATGTATGTTGTAATGAAGAATATGTACATGTACATGTGTGATAATATATTATTGTGTGTGTGTGTACTGTATGCATGTGTGATTATGTAATTGTGTGTGTTTCTGTCTCTAAATATTGTGTTTGTATGTTCACATGTCTGCTCACAATAACGTTTTATATACTCATGTTTGTTCACAGTTTGTGTAGGCATAAACGAATGCTCATATTTTATACAATATTTGTGACTAATTCATCATCCCTTGTAGCATGCCTATATGTATAGTAAACTGTATGCTGTGTTCATTTTTACATGTACATTTACATTTTGGTCATTTAGCAGACGCTCTTATCACACCATATTGACGTCCAACGATTTATATATACACTAGATGACTGACGGGGCGCTGTTTTCAAGCCACCGCATCTCCATCTTGGCACCCACCATTGTAAAAATATTTTGGAAGCTATAGAAATGTCTACATTTGTTTTGGCCATGTTTATTCTATCACCTTAATATAATTTAAAAGTATGCATTATGAGAGCTAAATAATAATAATAATATATATATATATTATGGATGCACGATATATCGGTGAACATATCGGAATCGACCGATATTAGCTAAAAATGCCAACATCGGTATCGGCCCGATGTCTAGCTTAACACCGATGTGAAAAACCGATGTCAAAGCTGACGTGCATACCTATATAACGTAGGTACATAACGTAATGATGCCAAGTAAAATGTTGCGCTACAGGTGCAACACAGCATTCCTAACCTAGCCCACAATGTCTGCTGTGTGGATCGAGCAGTCAACAAGTCGAGCAGTTATTTGAAAGAGTAAGAAAATTTCAGCGAGGCAACTCAAAGGTGAAATCCATTAACGCTGAGATAATGGAATTCATTGCCCTTGACAATCAACCGTTCTCTGTTGTGGGTGATGTTGGCTTTCGCGACTGGTCGAGCACCGGTACACACTAATGTTACCAAGTGAGCTATTGTTCAGATGTTGCCCTACCGGAGTTACACAGTAATAGCGTCTTTGTGTGTCAAAAAAGATACACGTCAAATAACACTATTTGACAATAACACTATTTGACGCGTCAAATAACACCGTTCTATTATAGAATGTTGTGTTCTGAATTTGCACGTGCAAGTCAAGCGCCACCACTACTGTCAGTAGCACTGTCAAAGCTGTACAAAAAAGTCTGCAAACAAGCAAACACTGACCACGAATGATGTGTTTACAATACCGCGTTGGTAATAAAGCATTATTTGTTTGACTGCAACTTCTGGGGTAGCTAGCTAGCTTTAGCTTGGTACCTAGATAGCACCAATACAACCATCCTGAAAACAATGACTAGTAGAAACTGCAGTCCTTTTCACTATTCTTAGCAATGATTTATGAATCCTTGTGAGTAAGTATTAGCTAGGTAGCCACTTCTTGTTCGCCTATTGAAATTGAACTTCAGTTCGTGAAAGTAAATAGCTAGCCAGCTACTTAACCCTGTTGCCCAAAGCTAACATTATAAGCAGCCAGCTAGCTTCACCTGGCTAGTGAGGCTCAACCTGACCAGGTTATGTGTTGTGAAGCTAGCCACAATAAGGATTAGGCACAATAGTGGAATTTCTGGATTGCCTTAAAAAAAAGGACTTTTTTGAAAGTGATGCAGAAGGTTTCAAATTGGTGTAATCATACCATATTTAGACTAGATAATGTTAAACAAGGTTGGAATGTGAAGCAATGAAATGGGGTATCAGTCTACTTTGTGACACCCACAGAACACAACTGTGAATAGTTTACGCAAATATTAGCATTATAGCTCTTATCGCAGGACTGTGACTGTGTGAAATCACCTCCCCAGTCAGCCTATTGTGTGTATTGACATTCATATTGCACTGTACAGCTTTACGTAAGGATTGGGGATCAATGAAATGGGGTATCAGTCTACTCAAAACCCAATATATTTTTTTCCCAACGTTCTCCTCAGAGTTATCAGACTCCAAAACATCCACGCAGTATTGTTTTCCTCGGGTATAGTGTTCAATAGACATAGGTTGACAATAAATGTCAGTTCACAGTTGTTTCAGAGTCCCGCAATAAGAGCTACGTTGCTAATGTTCTCTGGGCGTCACTGAGTAGACTGATACCCCATGTAATTGATCCACAATCCATATGTAAGGCTGTACAGTGAAATACAATGCAATTCTAAAGTATAATATATATATATATAATAGATTTCAACAGATTTTTGTCAAATTAACAAATGATTCTATTTTGTTGATTTTATATAACAACATTCCAACCTCATGTAGAATGATCTATTAAATGATGGCATAATTCTACTATTTGTATTCATTTGCATCACTGTCAATTACATACTTTTACTTTGAAGGCTAACCGCAAAGTCCACCATTGTGGCTAATCCTTATTGTGGCTAGCTCCACATAGATGGGTCCGACCACCATTAATCAAATAAGAACTGTTTTATAAATTAGGATTATTTTAGATGATGACACTTAGCTTTATAGTTAGCTAGCTAACTATAGCTACTGAAACAGATTGTCGTTTTGCTATGTTTTTGTGGAAGAACATTGTTTGCATCCATGAGCTAGCTAGCTTTTTTTATGACCAGAACGGTAGCTGCGCAAGACAACTTTACCAGCATCATAGCATACGTATCGATGAATCGTTGTGACATATGAAATACGAGTGATAGTGTAATCAATGTGTAATAACTACATAACAAATGTATGAACGCATTAAATTATTATGTGACGTGCAGTCATATTCAGGTCCTGATTGGTCAACAAGCTTATTTGACACGTCAAATAGTGTTATTTAACGTGTATCTTTTTTGACACGCAAAGACCCAAACGGCGTTCCACAGAAATCCTGGTTGAGAATGAAACAACTGAACAAATGAACAATGAAACAGCACAGCAAGTAAGTGAAAGAAATAGGTTTTGATTATGTTTTACTGGTAATGAGGACATATGCAAATGCCAACAAAATAACTTTTTGCTCAGTGTGGTGTGTGTGTGTGTGTAACCTTTATTTAACTAGGCAAGTCAGTCAAGAACAAATTCTTATTTACAATGATGACATATCCCGGCCAAACCCGGATGACGCTGGGCCAATTGTGCACCGCCCTATGGGATTCCCATTCACGGCCGGATGTGATACAGCCTGAATTCGAACCAGGGATGGTAGTGACGCCTCTTGCACTGAGATGCAGAGCCTTAGACCGCTGCGTCCATGTGTGTGTGTTAACTATTTAACTGTACTAGAATGCTTAAAAGGCCATTAAAATTTTAAATATCAGTTATCGGTATCGTTTTTTTTTTTTTGGCAAGGAAAATATCAGATATCGGTATCGGCCAAAAATGTAAAAAATGTGCATCACTAATATATATACAGTACCAGTCAAAAGTTCGGATACACCTACTCATTGCAGGGTTTTTCTATATTTTTACTATTTTCTACATTGTAGACTAACCAAAAAAGTGTTAAACAAATCAAAATATATTTTATATTTGAGATTCTTCAAAGTAGCCACAGTTGATGTTGAGATGTGTCTGTTACTTGAACTCTGTAAAGCATATATTTGGGCTGCAATCTGAGGTGCATTTTTATTTATTTTTTTATTTTTTATTTTTTACCTTTATTTATACAGGTTTTTCTCATTGAGATAACATCTCTTTTCCAAGAGAGACCTGATCAACTCTAATGAACTCTAATGAAGTTAACTCTAATGAAGTCATCCTCTGCAGCAGAGGTAACTCTGGGTCTTCATGAGAGCCAGTTTCATCATATCGCTTGATGGTTTTTGCAACTGCACTTAAAGAAACTTTCAAAGTTCTTGACATTTTCCAGATAGACTGACCTTCATGTCTTAAAGTAATGATGGACTGTTGTTCCTTTTTGCTTATTGAGGTGTTCTTGCCATAATATGGACTTGGTCTTTTACAAAATAGGGCTATCTTCTGTATACCACCTCTACCTTGCCACAACACAACTGTCTCAAACGCATTAAGAAGGAAAGAAATTCAAAAGATTAACAAGGCGCACCTGTTAATTGAAATGCATTCCTGGTGACTAGCCCATGAAGCTGGTTGAGAGAATTCCAAGAGTGTGCAAAGCTGTCATCAAGGCAAATGGTGGCTACTTTGAAGAATTCCAATATAAAATATATTTTGATTTGTTTAACACTTTTTTGGTTACTACATGATTCCATATGTGTTATTTCATAGTTTTGATGTCTTCACTATTATTCTACAATGTAGAAAATAGTACAAATAAAGAAAATACCTTAAATGAGTAGGTGTGTCCAAATGTTTGACTAGTACTGTATATATGAAAACCTTTTCCTTAAAGTATATACATTTTTTAAGTTCTTATGTTATTGTCCTCACTATAATTTTGTCCTTGAAACATTTAATTAAATAATGTAAAATTCCATTAATTACTGTGGAGGACTGCTTCTTCTGGAGAGTGCCAATATGGCCGACCAGTGGCTTCAAAGCCTCTCATTGGCAATAACATAGCATCAACAATCAAAGATTTATATACAGCATTGGTCCCATCAGATTTCTGATACCAACGCAGAGTGAAAGGGGGCCACCAAATTGTGGAACGCAATTAAAAAAAACAAAAAAAAACATGTTTTGTATTTAAAAAATACAAATTACAGCTCTTGAATGTATCTTGTTACAAGACACGTTGGATTGTGGATCAGGTAAAGGGGTAAGGGTTAAAAGAATAATCCATTCCCAAACTATCGTTTAGTACTTGTTTCATTAGTCTACTGTTGATACAGTCCCAAAATATTTTGCATGTCAGCAATCAAGTTGACAAGATATAGGACTTTCAAAAAGAAAATTATAACTTGCTCATCATGATGTTGCGTTTTGTATCATATGATGCATTTTGCATCATGATGCATTTTGCATCATGACGATATGGCAAGTTACAATTTGTTTTTTGAAGTTATGTCTTGGAAATGGTATTGCTGACATGCAAAACATTTTGGGACTGCATCAACATTGGATTAATGAAAAAAAGATCAAAAGATTGTTTTCGAATGGATTATTCCTTCTGTGAAATCTCAGCCACCTTGCCGTATATGTCATGGTTCCACCTGTCACCAAAGTGCGTCAGAGACTGTCTTAGCGACATTAACGACACTCAGGTGTGTCCTATTTACTCATTTTGATTTCCCTGTTAAAAGAGGTGTGTTTTCTGTTGTCCTTTGCTGAAGCTTGAATTGTGTGCAGGGTGCATTTGTCTTCTGAGTGAGTTGTTGAGACTTAGTGGTTTCCTAGTGTTACTGTGATCCTACCGTTTCTCAGTAAAGTATTATGTTTATCCTTAACCACTGATTCCTCTCATCTAGTCCCTTCTCTGCACCTGGGTCCAACCTCACCATGTCACACTATATTCCTCACCAGTGTCCTGCATGATGCCAACCATGACATTCTGGACTGGCTCTCACAACCATGTCATAGTGGTTTTATGATGATCAACAGCACACAGATCCAGTCATGAATCTCTACTTCCTATATATTTAACTACTTTTGATGGGCCCTGGTTAAAAGTAAGGCACTATAAAGGGAAGATGCCGCCATATGGAACATACTGTAGCCATGGGCTTTACACACACCGATATGTTAGCCACTGAATCATTTTATCATATTAGCCGTGAATGTAATATTTTACTCAAACCAACCATTGCTCTTTACCTTCACAGAAATAGAGCAAGTTACATCCCCTATACCTCCAATAAACACAAACACTTCACTGATTTATTAAAATGTCTCTCTTATTAACCTCTATTTAATCAGTCTCGTTATAAGTGGGAAATACATTTAAAAGGGAAATTTAGTCTGAAAGTCATGACGGGTTAAACGCTTGAAATGGAGTGTTGTTTTTTCAAGGGATAATTGTACTTGGCATTTGAATCAAAAATGGCATGTCAAATATGGAGCAGCGAAAGGCCATTAGGGCATGTGTAGGCAGCAAACACACATACGTCTAGCATACGTAGGAGTTATAACAACATAATGTCTGAATAAATAACAATTGTATTTAGAAATGAGTCACAGTTAGTGTCCAATCTACATGCATAAAAAAACAGGCACAGGCAATGAGAGAGATGACAACTTGAAAGGCATTTCAAAATGTGATAAAATAAAACCAAATTTCACTGAAAATGTCATGGATTTTTTCTTAAGTTACATACGTTGATTTGCAAAGACAGAGAACAAACTTGGAACATGAACACAACGTGTAATATAGGTAATTGATGTACCCCAAGCATGCTCTCTTGGCATCCACAGAGTTGAGTCAATGTAATTTTATACCGCTTTATCATTGAGGGTTTACATTCTTTGTTAATAATGAACAAAGTTAAAGCCATAACTTGAAGGGACATTAAAACTCATACAGCAAGTCATTTGCCCTTCTAATGTGGGTAGGATCCAGCAATTACAGCAAGATTTATAATTACAGTAAATTAAAGTCAATCAAAGTTGATAGGACAGATTTCATTTACTATTTCATTTACTACACTACACAAAAAATGTCCTGTTGTTTATAGGGTAACATATTGGCTGCCAATTACCTGTAAGAAAAAAAGGTACCATAAAAAACGATACAGAATGTTACCTTAGGGTATTTTACGGTGTTCACTACTGTTACTGTAATTGATTTACCAATAATGCTACTGAAGTCATTTTATGTTAACAAATACTCTTACTGTAATCCTTGATATCGTTGTTTTATCTTAATTTACAGGTAACTTAAAAATGTCCTGGAATTTTACTGTACACTACAGGCTACTGGTTGCTGTGAAAATATGGTAAATATACAATAAGTTACAGATTTTTTACTGCTATTTATTCGTTTGACATGGTGGGATATTTTTGTGTCTGTAAAATTAATTATGTGAGAAATGGTGGTGGAAATGCCTTAATGCGGAAATATTGATATAATAACCATATTATCGAAGTCCTTAATGATTACAAGCATACCCATAACATGATGCAGCCAACACTATGCCTGAAAATATGGAGAGTGGTACTCAGTAATGTGTTGTAGTGGATTTGCCACAAACATAACATTTTGTATTCATGACAGAAAGGTTAATTTTGCAGTAGTACTCCCTGGTCCTTGTGGTTGAATCTGCGTTTGTTTAAATTCAGGCAAGGGGTGTTACTACTTTCTGAAGGCACTCTACTTATTACCACACATTCTAAAAAAGAAGGATATGGTTAGGCTACCGTGTTGTTCCCTGGGGTCAGAAAAGGTCAAAGGTACACATAAGAACTGACATGGAACTAGTTGTTCGGTAACTTTTAGTGTACACTTGTGGATAATCTATTATAATGGTACATTTTTGTACTGAATATTTTGAATATAATGGACAATCATCACTGTGCTCTGAAATGTAGGTGGGGACAATGTACTGGTGGGACTCATTAGCATATTGTGGGGCATGTTCTAATAGATGTATATTTCTGCCAACCGTTAGTGGAAGTGTTATAAACAGCTGACTAGTTCTTTTGACACTAAGTTTGCCAGTCAATGTAAAAGCATAGGACAAAAATAACTGCACTGTTAAGAGTTAACTATGCATTTCCCAGTAATTTAATGGCAGTTAGGTGACAGAAAATTGCTTTGAATTTAGTGTTATCTAACTACACAAAAAAGAGGGTATTTTGGCCAATTTCAGTCTCTTTTAAAGGGCAGACAAAGTCTCCTACCATCTTCCACTTCCCTCCTCAATTTTTGCAGTAACATTTGGTACATTTCTATGTTTTGTAGCAAAGAAGATAGAGGACAATAAGTGTTTCCAATGGCATCAACAGTGTGCATCATGTGTTTTTAACCAATTATGAGAAGCATTGACTACTAATTGCCTCTATCTTTTTTAATAGAAAACATAGAAACATAGACATGTTCACATACTGTATGACTAAATAATTAATCAGGGTGATTTTTCAACAAATACACAGGTATTTACCTTTCCATGGTAGCAAGATCTAATCTATTTTTGCAAAATTTCTATAGAAATGTGTTGTAGTGAGTTCATTTATTTCTTAAGGGATATGAATACCGAGTATGTCCACTTCACTCTCAGACCATTTTATTGCTAAACTACACGATGATGTAAAAGTCACATTTTTTTTGCGATCTAATATGTAATATGGTCCACTTATCATAGTTTGGTTGTAATCCAGAGAGGTTTGAAAAATTATTTAGATCCTTTATGAGACTGTGCAGGATCCAAATTGTGGAATTAAGAGGAAACTTGAGTCATCAGCGTACAATGACACCTTTGTTTTTAAACCGTGGATTTCTATTCCCTCTATATTATTGTTGGATCTGCTAATATTTCCATGGCCATAATAAATACACTGAACAAAAATATGAACGCAACAAGTAAAGGGTTGGTCCCATGTCTCATGTGCTAAAATAAAAGATCCCCGAAATCTTCATACGCACAAAAAGCTTATTTCGCGCAAATGTTGTGCTCAAATTTGTTTACACACCTGTTAGTGAGCATTTCTCCTTTGCCAAGATAATCCATCAACCTGTCAGGTGTGGCATATCAAGAAGCTGATTCAACGGCATGATCATTACACAGGTGCACCCTGTGAAAAACAATTAAGTGTGACTGTTTCAGGTAAGATATGATTATCTAATGGTTCCAAAGGTTCTGGCCACTCTAAATGTCTTAAGTCTTAAGTTTTGAAGGAGCGTGCAATTGCCATGCTGACTGCAGGGATGTCCACCGGAGCTGTTGCCAGATAATTTAATGTTAATTTCTCTACCATAAGCCACCTGCAACATTGTTTTAGAGAATTTGGCACAGCCATTGAAAAGAAGTGGGACGACATTTCACAGGCCATAATCAACCACCAATGCAACTCTATGTGTCGCGCTGCATGACGGCAAATGGTGGTCACACCAGATACTGACTGGTTTTCTGATCCACACCCCTACTTTTTTTCTGTGACCAACAGATGCATATCTGTATTCCCAGTCATAGATTAGGGCCTAATGAATTTAATTCATTTGACTGATTTCCTTATATGAACTGTAACTCAGTAAAATCTTTGAAATTGTTGCATATTGCGTTTATATTTTTGTTCAGTATAGATACGCGTCAGTGGACATCCATGTTTTACTCCTCTTGACAGTTTAATACTTTTTGAAAAGTAGCCATTATTTGTTATTTTACAACTGGGGTTACTATACCTAACTTTACAATAACTTACTGCCCAGTAACTGCCAGTAACTCAATGGCATCTGTAATTTAGGTTAAAGTAATATTCAAAGTAACTCAATTGCAACTAGCAGCCAGTGATTTACTGCACCTTTACATTTTCTGATGACAACATGGGGACTCTACTAATCATTCTTTACTGTGTGCACACTTGGAACTCAGCCTCACCTGGGATTTTAACCCTCAGCCTTTGGTTGGCTGCAAAGAGACCTTCTTGCCACACCATCAGGTCGATGAGCATGACCAAGATCAGCCACAGTAAGTACAGTAAATGCATCAATAACACACTTGCAACTAGCTGACAGTAAGTTATTTAAAATTAAACATGAACTTCCTCTTGACCAGCTGCCATTATGTTACTGTGAAATGCAAAGTAACCTCCTTTAATGGTTTAGTTTAGTTTATTAGGATCCCCACATGCAGAAGCTACTCTTCCTTGGGTCCACATAACATATACAAATAAATTACGAAGTACAGAACAGTTATGCAGTTTTTACGCTGCTGCTACTCACTGTTTATTATCTATGCATAGTCACTTTACCCCTACCTGCATGTACATATTACTTCAATTACCTCGACTAACCTGTACCCCCACACATTAACTTGGTACCGGTACCCCCTGAGAATCAGAATCATTGATGTCATCGGCCTCCCCTTTGCTTAAGGAACAATAGAGGAGCAATAGAGGACATAAGAGGAAATTAATGGTTAACCATGTATTGTGTCATTTTGGA
The DNA here is from genome assembly GCF_965601325.2 of Salmo salar. Taxonomy (NCBI): domain Eukaryota; kingdom Metazoa; phylum Chordata; class Actinopteri; order Salmoniformes; family Salmonidae; genus Salmo; species Salmo salar. Next base: position 26,906,750 of record NC_138309.1, on the reverse strand, counting down.
GTCACTTTTATTGTAAATAAGAATAGAATATGTTTCTAAATACTTCTACATTAATGTGGATGGTACCATGGTTACAGATAATCCTGAATGAATTGTGAATAATGATGAGTGAGAAAATTACAGACGCACAAATATCATAGCCCCAAGTCATGCTAACCTCTCACCACTAAAATAACAGGGGAGGTTAGCAATTTTGGGGGGGTATGATATTTGTGCGTCTGCTTTACTGTCCCAATTATTATGGAGGGCACTGTACATATGAATATTCTTATATACAGTACAGTTATATTAGATCTTTAGAAAGAGGAGAGCCACTGTGATACAATACTTTTAAAATCTGTTTTTTAAAGCTAAACTTGCTTTTTGCTTGAGTAACCTCTGGTGGCAGAGCATTCCACACTGACCTGGCTCAATACATAACTGAGCGATGCATTAAAGATCCATGAAATTGGATGATATTTGGATGAAACCAGATCAAAGTAGGACTATGAAAGTAGGAAAAATGACTGTTGCTTCTGCATTGATCAAGTTTGATCATAAAGTTACTGGTCCCCTCCCCCATGTCAAACAGTTTGATTCAGGAGGTGGGATCAGAAAAAGCCTTCACAAAAAGCCTCATTTTAATACACCAATGGTAATGTCATATTATCTTACCTAATTTAAATAGTTACCGCCTTGTAACCAGCAGAAGGCGTGTTTGCAGAGGGGTGTGGTGTACATAGCTAGGTGACTGCAGCATGTCAAGCCCGGACCATGAAAAACTGTCTCAGACCATTATTCCTCTTCCACCATACGTTACAGTTGGCATTGTGCATTGGGGCAGTTGACCAAGGCTGCTCTAGTAGGGCAGAAATTTAATGAACTGACTTGTTGGAAAGGTGGCATCTTATGACAGTGCCATGTTGAAAGTCACTGAACTCTTCAGTAAGGCCATTCTACTGCCAATGTTTATCAATGGAGATTGCATGGCTGTGTGCTTGATTTCATACACCTGTCAGCAACAGATATGGCTGAAATAGTTGAATCCACTAATTTGAAGGTGTGTCCACATACTTTGTGTATATATAGTGTATGTCTATGGAGATTTCATGGCTGTGTGCTCAATTTTATACACCTGTCAGCAACCTGTGTGGGAGAAATAGCCAAACACAATCATTTGAAGGGGTGTCCACATACATTTGTATATATAGTGTATGTCTGAAGTATATGTAAGTAAATTATACAAGTGGTTAGGCATTTTCAACACACAAATGTAACTTAAAAAGACTGGAAGCAAAGAAGTCAATTTCTCATGAAAGACTATCATGCATGTTGTTGATGTTAGTTCTGTGTGTGCAGTTAAGGGCAAGCCGTGCTGCTTTGTTTTGAGCCAGCTGAAACATTGCTAGGTCTTTCTTTGCTGCACCTGACCATATTATAGGACAGTAGTCAATATGGGATAAGATCAGAGCTTGAACAAGTAGGACTATGGTCCCGTGTGGCTCAGTTGGTAGAGCATGGTGTTTGCAACGCCAGGGTTGTGGGTTCAATTCACACGGGGGACCAGTATGAAAAAATAAAAAAATGTGTGAAATGTATGCATTCACTACTGTAAGTTGCTCTGGATAAGAGCGTCTGCTAAATAACTAGAACAGTTGATCTGTGCGTAAAAAATGCATAACTTTTTATAACAGACATACCTGTCCCCATCTTGACAACAACTTTGTCAATATGACTTGACCATGATACCTGACCATCCAATGTTACTCCTGGGAGTTCAGCTTCTTCAATTTGTTCAATGGTCACACCCTTTATGCACAACTCCAGTTGTGGTTTAGGTCTAAGAGAATGTTTTGAACCAAATACAATGCTTTTGGTTTCAGATGTATTTAAGATCAGTTTATTGTTAATTATTCTGACACTGGCTGTAACACCTTGCCAAGACTCTCAGTGAGCTCACTGGATGTAGTTGTTGATGTGTAGAGTGTGCAATCATCAGCATACATCATAATTTCATCTACTTGTAAGAGAAGTGGCAAATCATTTGTAAAAATAGAGAAGAGTAATGACCCAAGGCAACTGCCCTGAGGGATACTGCACTGTACATAACTGATGTTATAGATTCTTCCATTGAAGAATACTCTCTGAGTTATATTGGATAAGTAACTCTCCAACTATGTGATGTAAAGTCATAACAAGTGCATAACATGCAGTATAACATATAACAGTGCAGCTCTTGATTGTCAAAAACCTTCACAACGATTGTAGAACTAGACATGGACAAAAGAAGTGCTCAACCTTCATCAACATCACGATAACACTTCCATTAACGGTTGGCACAATAACAATATATTTTAGACCAGTGGTTCTCAACTAGTTTTGCCTCAGGACTGAAATTGAACCAGGTTGTCTCAGTCACAATCCAATATTCCCATTGTGATGATTTTGTTGCCAAAATGCAATCTGGAAAACTATTTCTAATGCTATGTTGATAGTAAATGTACCAATTATATAACATAGGAAATTCAGTCTCACCTTTTTTATTGCCCATATTCTTGATGAAGAATGTTAAGCTCACTGGTTTAAGATCACAAAATCAACCAAATCTGCTAAATGGCGTTGATAATAACTTTATATTGAATATACTGTGATTGATGAAAAATAGTTCAGCAGTTAAATTATAAAAAAATATATATACAGTACCAAACAAAAGTTGGGACACACCTACTCATTCAAGGGTTTTTCTTTATTTTGACTATTTTCTACATTGTAGAATAATAGTGAAGACATCAGAACTATGAAGTAACACATATGGAATCATGTAGCCATGCTAAAATAGTAGTTCACACAACCTTGAGTGTACAATTGCTTTTCTACAAAGGGTTACCAATTAAATTAAATTAAATATTTTGATAAATGTATTCATAGGGTACTATTTCATTCTCAACAAAAATATAGGCCTAGTCTCGACACATCTATGGTTGGTAGCCATGCCAGCTGGCCGTTCATTCTGGTTAGGTTGCCAGCGACATGACCCAGTCGTTAAGTCTTTTTTGTTCTATGTCTATGGACGTGACCCAGTCATTCGTTCTAAATGTTCCATTGCCATGCTGGCTGGCAATGATCTTATCCCTTGCTTGCTAGCTAGCCAACTATGGCTAACACAGTCAGGTCAAACAGTAGAACTAACATAACAGCAGAGTAGCTGCATTTGAGTTTGATTAAGCTGTTTTGGATGCATCCATGACAATGAGCTAATGATGTGCGATTTCTCCTGGGATAGAAATGTGCTCTCTCGTCAGGACACTGTTCAGAGGAGCTAGCCAACTACACAGCTAACACAATCACTTCAAACTGATGCTGGTAAGACAGCAATCTAGCTGCATTTCATGTTGTTTGACTTGTTTTCTATTGACATTTCTTGGTATATATCCATAAAAATGATGCTGATTCATGATTTCAACTGGTTGAGAAAAGCGGTCCGTCTCGTCCTGACACGTTAATTCATTCTCAACAGGACAGTGGAGATCAAATTTCAATATTGAAACAATGTTGCACGTGTCGAGAGACAGACAGCAACGTTTGTACAAACCCCCGTTGTTGCAAACCAAATGTTAGGCTTGAAGCAAGGGGAAATAATGTCTCGATGCTTTTTACATTGGAGATCAAGTTTTACAGTGGTGATCAAGGATTGACTGGCTGGGCTGATGGGACACTGGATGCGCAGGGATTTCTCGGATGGAACAGAAAACAAGATGCCAATATTTATGCTTACCCTTTCTATACAGGTTTTTTAGTACGGCTTTTAGTACGCATCTCAACCAATCACAATGCTTATTTTGACCAACCCGTTGTAGAATATGTTTTCTGTTATTGCAATGTAATTGTATTTTCCTTTGCCTTTTTGTTGGCCTCTGGTACAGAAACGGACTGGCCATAGGGCAGTCTAGGCAAATGCAAGATGGGCTGGTCCATCTTTAGCACAGTGGGCCTGTCAAAATGTTGTTGTTGTTGTATTGTGCAGAAATGTCATTATTTGGCTAATAACGGGGGCCTCTAAGTAAAATTGGGTTGGTGTTAGAAATACCCGTGCCAGTTTGTGGTCCCAGTCTGTCCCTGCTGTAGTCTAGAATATAAATCAATAGTCCAGTATACCTCAGTTACTTCAGTATACCTTTAGTATACCTCTGTCAGAGCTCAGTGAATGTTTCAGTACCACGCCCCTCCCCCCACAAATACTGAGAACTTTTAGTGTGTAGTGGCATTGAGTCACAGAGTATACACGTGTAACCTGTAACCATGAGCAAATGTACTGGGCAAGGTTGTACCTTTAGTGAAGAATATCAAAATAGGAACGAGTCATGCTGTTTATAGAGGAGGTGTGCACAGCACAGCATTGTACTGTACTGTGGCCCACCGCTGGAAAATGGCCCAGTCCTTGTGTTCAATTCCTACAGCTTTATAGTGAGAGTGTGCTTTCTGAAGGCATCTGTTGTTGCTCTTCAGAGTTGTCTGTGCTTGACACTTTGTCGTCACGCCGAGCCATCACAATCACCATGTCTAGTCTGACCACTCTCCTCAATGCCACCCCTGGCCACAATACTAATACTCTGGTTCTCCCTCATTCATTAACTCCCATCAATATCAAATTATAAGGAGAGTAAGATTTGTGCTAATTTGTGCTAACCCGTTACAGTAAGTATATTGCATCATTAAGGGCTCATATTGTACTATTAAAGGGCTTCATATAACAGATACACCATCTGCTTGTGAGTCTGTAGGATACTGCAGGATACTCCTGCTCCTGTCCATGTTAACTTGCCAGATGTATTAACTGGGCAGCCGCATGATAAATGGAAAAGGATGCTTTTTCTGGGTCGTGGGCCAGGATCAGCATCGGTTTCTAACCTGCCAGAGTCCTGCTAGCAGTCCCTTAGCATGCAGCGTGTCAGGCAAAATGGCACCCGTGTGTGCCCCCTCAACCGTGACATTTCAACTCCAGCATCCTCTCCAGCTGTGACCCCACGGGGGGTCTGCAGCCTTCCCACTCCTCGCTCCCCGATGCCAACCAACACATCTCAGATAAAACACACCATGCTCATTCTTCCCACAGACTCACTGCCTCTCCAATTCATATGCAGCAGAAAGGGCTAGTCATAGGTGCAGCATTTCCTCTAAGTCAATGGTTACTGAATTGACTATTCTTAGATATTTGAATGTATATTTCTATTGATTGGAAGATTATACATTTTGTAAATATATTATTAATTATATTAACCCAGCCAAATGTCTAATGTTTTTCTTTCAAACAGAATCATCAAACAATCATTAAATGTACAAAACATGATCTTTCTTTCCTCTCAGAACAGTACGGAATGTTCTCCAAATGAGCAATTAATATCAGATCCTAACTCCAGGTATGCCTCGAGCTAACAACCACAGTGGTTAGAGTAAGTCAAAGGTGTCCGTGTGAATACTTAGCATTGTTATGCTCTCATTAAAAACAAGACAGACGTTACTTTGGACAATGTCAGAGAAAGAGAGAGAGCGAGAGAATGAAAAATCGAGAGAGAGAAAGCGAGTCAACCGAGAACTACAGAAAGAAAGAGAGAGAGAGAGAGAGAGAGAGAGAGAGAGAGAGAGAGAGAGAGTGCTCTCTCTCCAAAATACCAAACCACATGGCACAGTATCAAAGGCATTTCTCCAGTCCAAAAGGTCAGGTGATGGTTAAAGGTTGCCGGAGTTACGGAGCCCACTGCAGCTTCGCTTTCATCAGTCTGCAACAGCTGGAGTCTCCAAAGAGAAGAGAGAGATCTGTACAGGACTGCAGGCACAGTGGGGCTGCTCCCACATGACATTTCTCATCCAGATCTATCTGCCACAGCCTTGGCATTTAAGGAACTTTTAGAACAGCCTCAATGGCTTGAATGGCTTCCTGGTCGGCACAGATGATGAAATTTTTATAGGAAGCGTTTTGAGTTTTCAGGTTGTTCGTGTTTTATATTTTTTTGGAAGATCATTGGTGGATCTTTAATGTGGGAATTAAGGGCCGTCATGGATGTTTTACAAAACATATGTTCTATTGTCACATACACTGTATACTGTAGGTGCAGTGAATTTTTTTTTTTTACAGGGTCAGCCATAGTGTTACGCCCCTGGAGCAAATTAGGGTTAAGTGCCTTGCTCAAGGACACATCAAAAGATTTTTCACCTGATCGATGCGGGTATTCGAACCAGCGACCTCATTTGAACGCACTGACACACACACAGGCAGAGACAAAGACACGCACACATGAACGCACAAACACACTCTCCTCACAACATACAGTAAGCAAATTACATCAATCCCTATGGTTGATTATAGTCTCGATTATAGCTGTTAATTTGTTAAATGTAAAAAAGTACTCAAATAAATTGTGCCTTTACGCCCATATAGGCTGGACAACAATTGGTGTATGACAAAATACAAATACATTTTATTTTCTTTCTTTGAGTAACAGTTTTAGGGTGGGTTGCACCAACATGGATTAACTCTTAAACTGGGTTAAATCAAGGTTTATCTCTTAATCATTTTATACAAAACTTTAAACCTAGTTTTAAATGAATCCTTTAAGACTGTAGCACTCTTACACAGTCGACAGTTGAAGACAGTAGAGTCCATAGACAACATAAAAAAAAGTTAATGTGCATGTCTGCCACTAATACACAAACATGAAATCAATTGAAATTAGATGCTAGGTCATTATTTACATAATTTGACTGTACTGCATATTTTCCTTCTGCGGAAGCTTAAAGGCACAAGCTTAAAAAAAATAAAAATACAAGTGAAGAAACATAAAGCTGAGAATCTTTGAAGCAGAGCATATAGCCATGCTACTTCAAGATCAATATGTTAACACTGTACGTATTTACTATTTACTATTTCCCTATGTATGCTTTTTTCCTTCGCTAGCTAGGGGTCAGAGCAGGTCTACTTTGATGTCTCCAGTAAAGAGATGAATTCCCTCCATGGGGTTTCACATTATATATACATGATATATTATAGTTGTACTATAGCTGGGTCACCAATAAGGTCATGGTAAATGGAGGGGGAGGGTTGTACTTTGCTTATATACAAATCACATTAACTCCTTATACAGTAGCTGGCCTATTATATGGAATAGTTTGGAAATAATCAAATGTTTTCTCTCCAAAATTCTGCTTGAAACTTAACTTTAAAATGTTGTTAAGGAGACATTTGACATTTTAGCATGATCATTTGGTAGTTTAATTTAGTAGACATTTAGTATACTTTTAGTAGACACCTCAGCTGTTCAATCAAACCTGCCAGTGATGTACTACAGTGTTGTGACATGGCTTTGGCAGAGAGCGCAGATAACAGCCATTAGAGATAGTGTTTCTGCTGGAGCTGTTAACCCCCCCCCCCCCCCCCCCCCCCCTCTGGATGGTTGAGCTAACGTAGGCTAATGTGATTAGCATGAGTTTGTAAGTAACAAGAACATTTCCCAGGACATAGACATATCTGATATTGGCAGAAAGCATAAATTCTTGTTAATCTAACTGCACTGTCCAATTTACAGTAGCTATTACAGTGAAGTAATACCATGCTATTGTTTGAGGAGATTGCACAGTTATGAACTTGAAAATGTATTAATAAACCAATTAGGCACATTTGGGCATTCTTGATACATTTTGAACAGAAATGTAATGGTTCATTGGATCAGTCTAAACCTTTGCACATACACTGCTGCCATCTAGTGGCCAAAATCTAAATTGTGCTTGGGCTGGAATAATAAATTATGACCTTTCTCTTGCATTTCAAAGATGATGGTACAAAAAAAGACAAAGAAACACATTTTTTTTCTTTGTATTATCTTTTACCAGATATAATGTGTTATATTCTCCTACATGAATTTAACATTTCCACAAACTTCAAAGTGTTTCCTTTCAAATGGTATCAAGAATATGCAAATCCTTGCTTCAAGTCCTGAGTTACAGGCAGTTAGATTTGGGTATGTCATTTTAGGTGAAAATGGGAAAAAAGGGTCGTATCCTTAAGAGGTTGGTGTGAAGGACATTGGTTGTTGAGGGAATTGATAAATATGCTTGTCCTGGTAGCGATGAAGAGGTGATCTTTACACAGGCTGATAAAAGCTTTCAATGTCATATAGGTGTTTGTTGTGCATCTCAAATGGCACCCTATTCACTTTGTAGTGCACTATTTCTGACCATAGGCCATATTTCTGACCTAATAAAAGTATGTTTTCCATAATTCTTTGGGGACAGAGCATGTTTATAGCCAAATTAGAATGACAATGTGCTAAATGCAAAGCACTCAAAGGTGCAATATGTAGAAATCACTTTGCCATTACCTGGTTGCAAAGATTCCATCATGTTTGCCTAATTACAGTTTGTGACAATCAATGTACAAATCTAAACCACTGTGAAATATCTTTTCAATTACCAAAAATATCACCCACAAAGCTAGATACTGGACCTTTAAATTATACAGAAAATATCTAAGTAGTGATTATTATCAGACACTGAACATAATACAGCTAACTGCCGTCAGTTGGCTGACGTTTAACCTGTTAGGGCTAGGGGGCAGTATTGACACGGCCGGATAAAAAAAGTACCCGATTTAATCTGGTTACTACTCCTGCCCAGTAACTAGAATATGCATATAATTATTGGCTTTGGATAGAAAACACCCTAAAGTTTCTAAAACTGTTTGAATGGTGTCTGTGAGTATAACAGAACTCATATGGCAGGCCAAAACCTGAGAAGATTCCATGCAGGAAGTGGCCTGTCTGACAAGTTGTGTTTCATCTTGGCTCTTTTTATTGAAGACTGAGGATCTTTGCTATAATGTGACACTTCCTACGGCTCCCATAGGCTCTCAGAGCCCGGGAAAAAGCTGAACGATATCGAGGCAGCCTCTGGCTGAAACACTTTATCGCGTTTGGCAAGTGGCCGATCAGAGTACTATGGGCTTAGGCGCGTGCCCGAGTCGACCCCATGCTTTATTTTATTTTGTCTGTTTACCTAAACGCAGATTCCCGGTCGGAATATTATCGCTTTTTTATGAGAAAAATGGCATAAAAATTGATTTTAAACAGCGGTTGACATGCTTCGAAGTACGGTAATGGAATATTTAGACATTTTTTGTCACGAATTGCGCCATGCTCGTCACCCTTATTTACCCTTTCGGATAGTGTCTTGAACGCACGAACAAAACGCCGCTATTTGGATATAACGATGGATTATTTTGGACCAAACCAACATTTGTTATTGAAGTAGAAGTCCTGGGAGTGCATTCTGACGAAGACAGCAAAGGTAATAACATTTTTCTTATAGTAAATCTGACTTTGGTGAGTGCTAAACTTGCTGGGTGTCTAAATAGCTAGCCCTGTGATGCCGGGCTATCTACTGAGAATATTGCAAAATGTGCTATCACCGAAACGCTATTTTAAAATCGGACATATCGAGTGCATAGAGGAGTTCCGTATCTATAATTCTTAAAATAATTGTTATGCTTTTTGTGAACGTTTATCGTGAGTAATTTAGTACATTTTTTGTAAATTCACCGGAAGTTTGCGGGGGGTATGCTAGTTCTGAACGTTACATGCTAATGTAAAAAGCTGTTTTTTTTATATATAAATATGAACTTGATTGAACAAAACATGCATGTATTGTATAACATAATGTCCTAGGGTTGTCATCTGATGAAGATCATCAAAGGTTAGTGCTGCATTTAGCTGTCTTCTGGGTTTTTGTGACATTATATGCTAGCTTGAAAAATGGGTGTCATGCTTCGAAGACTCCCAGGACTTCTACTTCAATAACAAATGTTGGTTTGGTTCAAAATAATCCATAGTTATATCCAAACAGCGGCGTTTTGTTTGTGCGTTCAAGACACTATCCGAAAGGGTAAATAAGGGTGACGAGCATGGCGCAATTCGTGACAAAAAAATTCTAAATATTCCATTACCGTACTTCGAAGCATGTCAACCGCTGTTTAAAATCCATTTTTATGCCATTTTTCTCGTAAAAAAGCGATAATATTCCGACCGGGAATCTGCATTTAGGTAAACAGAGGAAAGAAAATAAAGCATTCGGTCGACTCGGGCACGCGCCTAAGCCCACAGTACTCTGAGCGGCCACTTGCCAAACGCGATAATGTGTTTCAGCCAGAGCCTGCCTCGATATCCTTCAGCTTTTTCCCGGGCTCTGAGAGCCTATGGGAGCCGTAGGAAGTGTCACGTTATTGCAAAGATCCTAAGTCTTCAATAAAAAGAGCCCAGATGAAACACAACTTGTCAGACAGGCCACTTCCTGCATGGAATCTTCTCAGGTTTTGGCCTGCCATATGAGTTCTGTTATACTCACAGACACCATTCAAACAGTTTTAGAAACTTTAGGGTGTTTTCTATCCAAAGCCAATAATTATATGCATATTCTAGTTACTGGGCAGGAGTAGTAACCAGATTAAATCGGGTACGTTTTTTATCCAGCCGTGTCAATACTGCCCCCTAGCCCTAACAGGCTAAGGTATTTGAATAACGCACCACGGGATTTCACTGGCTGTTACGTAGGTGGGACGAAATCGTCCCACTGGCCCTAGAGAAGTTAACTGACTTGCCTAGTTACATTTGTTTTTAAAACACTTTAAACCCCCTATGCTCTGTTGAGACCCCTTTTTCAAAGTCACTGAGATCTCTTCTTTTAGCCATTACCCTAAGCATGATGGGATGTTAATTGCTTTATTAACTCAGGAACCACACCTATGTGAAATAGGCTACCTATTATATGCCCCTTGTTGGTCATACCGCATATAAAGTAGGACTATCTGTGGCTTAGATGCGCTATAGGCACATCTCTCTCTGCATTATTGTGCACAGAATCCCGCCAATTTGTGCGTATTAATTGTGTCAATATTGTTTGCCATTTGTTTGTGAATGTCTATCAATTCCCCGTTTAAATACATTGAATGTTCATCTGTGAGGTTACTGCTAATCCACGCATTTCCCCATTGATTCAGAATGTTTGGTTACGGTCATTTCTGTTCAGTAATTAAGTATAATATACATTCTTACCGTTCTCATTCTCAAAGTGGAAATGTTGTTTGGAGAGCTCACAAAATGCGCAACTCTTGTTATAAAGAAGCTTTGGTTTATTTAGCTCTATTTACCTGTTTTATGTCAATGGCTTCATTGTCTTTTGTTTGGAGCACATGTCTGGTTTCTCCGTCTTGTTCAGCATTGTGTGAACAGCACGCGCTTGAACGCAAATAGATGTAGATAGATAGCCTGCCATTTGGCCTTCCGCAGTTTACTTTTAGGTTACTCACTTTTAGGTTACTCAAGGGGAGGCTGTATCTGAGTCTGGTATCTGAGTCTGGCGAGGTGCCTGTTCTTTATTGGTTATGATTGGTTTTGAATACTGACATGTGGAAGTCAGAACTTTGTATATACATTCAAAACATTAGGAACAACTTCTTAATATTGAGTTGCCCTCAGAACAGCCTCAATTCATTGGGGCAGGGACTACAAGGTGTGGAAAGCAGATTTAACAGGTGACATCAATAAGGGATCATAGCTTTCACTTGGATTCACACCCCATTTACACCTCTACCTGGCTGCCTCCTGCTGAATCTTTGTCCTTACGACTGCTAGAAGGCCCCTATTTTACACTATCATTTAGATGTTAAAATCTTTTCAAATGGCATTGCTCTCATGCTAGCCCTCACATTCATTATGGTGCAGGAAATTGGCAAGAAAGCCACCAAATCCAGTTGCCAGAGGTCATCATTGCCCGTGACCTTTCCCTGAGATGAGATTTGCCCGTGCTTCCCCAGGACTCTGATTGGGGGAGACCATGAGTGGTTTCCCCCATTCTAAGATAGTGGCATTTACCGTTGGCATTTATTCCTACATGACATATGATGGGATTATACGCTAATGTTTATTTCTCCTTCATCCACTTCCATTATAATTGTCATCCTTAAAGGTTCCAGAAAGACCGGTAATGCAATTCCGCAGCGAAAGCAGACAGATAGACCACAAACGCACATAGGCACGTGGACACAGACGTATACAAGTCTTGCTAATGTATGCTATTTGCGGAGACACACATCTACATCAGTGGAGGCTGCTGAGGGGAGGACGGCTCATAATAATGTCTGGATAATGGAGGCTCATAACAATAGCATTACCACGAGCCCGTCCCCCCCAATTAAGGTGCCACTAACCTCCTGTGATCTACAAAACATGAACACGTGCAATCACATACATACACACAAATGCACAAACACAACACACATGCACACACACGTGCACTCGTGCACACACACCGTGCGGAGACTCAGCTGAGATCCCTGCCTGTTAAACAGTGCATTCAGAAAGTATTCAGACAACTTGATTTTTTCCACATTTTGTTACGTTACAGCCTTATTCTAATATTGATTAAATCGTTTTTTTCTCTCATCAATCTACACACTATACCCTGATAAGACAAAGCAAAAACTGTTTTTTTGAAATTTGTGCCAATTTATTTAAAAAAATGTATTCAGACCCTTTACTCAGTACTTTGTTGAAGGACCTTTGGCAGCGACTACAGCCTAGAGTCTTCCTGGGTATGACTCTGCAAGCTTGGCACATGTATTTGGGGAGTTTCTTCCATTCTTCTCTGCAAATCCTCTCAAGCTCTGTCAGGTTGGATGGGGAGCGTTGCTGCACAGCTATTTTCAGGTCCCTCCAGAGATATTCGATCGGATTCATGTCTGGGCTCTGGCTGGGCCACTCAAGGACATTTAGAGACTTGTCCCGAAGCCACTCTTGCGTTGTCTTGGCTGTGTGCTTAGGGTCATTGTCTTGTTGGAAGGTGAACCTTTTTCCCAGTCTGAGGTCCTGAGTGCTCTGAAGCAGGTTTTCATCAAGGATCTCTCTGTCCTTTGCTCTGTTCATCTTTCCCTTGATCCTGACGAGTCTCCCAGTCCCTGCCGCTGAAAAACATCCCACTGCATGATGCTGCCACTACCATGCTTCATTGTAGGGATGGTGCCAAGTTTCCTCCAGACGAGTCGCTTGGCATTCAGGCCAAAGAGTTCAATTTTCGTTTCATCAGACCAGAGAATCTTGTTTCTCATGGTCTGAGAATAATTTAGGTGCCTTTTGGCAAACTCCAGGCGGGCTGTCATGTACCTTTTACTGAGGAGTGGCTTCCATCTGGCCACCCTACCATAAAGGCCTGATTGGTGGAGTGCTGCAGAGATGGTTGTCCTTCTGGAAGGTTCTCCCATTTCCACAGAGGAACTCTAGAGCTCCTTTCAGAGTGACCATTGTGTTCTTGTTCACCTCCCTGACCAAGGCCCTTCTCCCCTGATTGCTCAGTTTGGCCAGGCGGCCAGCTCTAGGAAGAGTCTTGGTGGTTCCAAACTTCTGCTATTTAAGAATGATGGAGGCCCCTGAGTTCTTCAATGCTGCAGAAATGTTTTGGTAGCCTTCCCTAGAGCTGTGCCTCAACACAATCCTGTCTCAGAGCTCTAAGGACAATTTCTTTGACCTCATGGCTTGGTTTTTGCTCTGACATGCAGTGTCAACTGTGAGACCTTATATAGACAGGTGTGTGCCTATCCAAATCATGTCCAATCAATTGAATTTACCACAGGTGGACTCTAATCAAGTTGTAGAAACATCTCAAGGTTGATCAATGCAAACAGGATGCACCTGAGCTCAATTTCTCATAGCAAAGGGTCTGAATACTTACATAAATAAGATTTTTCAGTTTAGAATTATTAATACATTTGCTAAAAATTCTCAAAACCTGTTTTTTCTTTGTCATCATGGGTTATTGTGTGTAGATTGATGAGGAAAAAAAGTTAATTCATGAATTTTAGAATAAGGCTGTAACATAACAAAAAGTGGAAAAAGTCAATGGGTCTGAATACTTTCTAAATGCCCTGTATATGATTTACAATTGGTTGAATAATCAGTTGACATGCACCTCAGGGAATTCTGTGCTTAGTAAGTGCCTATCCACATAAGCAGTTTGCAGGAGTTATCAAAAACATGAGGCTGCTGTCAGAATGTCAATGAATCTCAATTTACCCACCATCTTAATCAGATTGTGGACAGGTAACTGTAAACCTCCAGCCTCCTCCTCCTTCACTGTACTCAGAAATACTGATAAAAAATGACAACTGGAACGCTGATAAAAACATATATTCTAATAATAGTCGTTAATGTAAATGCAATGATTTTAAAATCAAAATGGTGAAAAACTTCAGGAAAAACCTTCAGGGATTATGTTGTATTTTAAGAACATGATACACAGCCTCCCACTGTAATGGCACCAAATGTTCAGGTGCTAAAAGCAGACATTACACATTACTACTCTCCCCCTCCCCCAATGTGACATTTTTTCTCTTCAGCTCCAATTTACCTACTCAACAATGCGAGCAACTTTTCATTTAAAACATAACATTATGACACTTGAATAATGCAATCAAACCATATTGCACTCTTCAATAATGCAACAATTCATAATGTGCAGACAATTAAAGGGTTTATTTCTCGTTAATCCACACATTAAATTAGCTTGCACGAAAATAGCACAGCTGGCTAGCTACTGCTAGCTAGTAATGTTAGCATATCAAGCATAAAGGTTTACTCCTCTCATACAAATATAAAAGTACAGTACATAGTGTGGAAATACCTTCCTAGGTAGCAAGCTAAACAAAATTATTTCAAAATTTTTCTTAGCTACATCGTAATAGCTGCATCAGCTAGTTAGCTGACAGCCATGAATACGGCCACGCAAATGACTTTCAAAGCTGAAATCTATATTTAGTTTGTCTTCCGTATCAATTCTATTTGAACTATCATTTTATGGAAAAAACTATGAGAAAATATGGAAAAATGAATAATGAAATGTTAACTATATTAATCAGCCCGTGTAATCATCTGCCAGAGAGTAGCCACAATCGGCTCGAGTCCCAAGTAATATATTTGGGCCAGATAACTCACACCGAAATCGGACCGAGCTCAATCCCCACATCCCAGCCATAAGTAATACTGTCGAAGGCGAGCCAGACTTGGGCTACATGACGTCGGCTGAGTCTGACTCTCAGCCGAGTGCCCCAACTCTCAGCTGGAATCGGCCCAGATCCACTGTGCTAGCTGGGGAATGCTGACTTTGGATAATGTTAGCTGAACCATAGCTAGATATTTCTTAGGCCTACATTCCAACTTTAGTGTTTTAAACTTACCTTAGAGCAAACCAGGCTTAATTTTATAAATATCATGAAAGTCATTATATGAGGTAAAATGCAAACTGCGAATGAAAAGCAAACTGTTTGCATAGCTAGATTGTATTTTGCTTGGATGATCAGTGGAGTCAAGGGGAAAAAAAACACCATTGAGATGAGCTTTTTTAAAGCTATGGCATCAATTTCAGAGTGTAACAGGCTTTTACTGCAATTTTCAGGTGGAAACTCAATAAAACAAGTCTCAAATATAATAAAATGTCTATACATTTCATTTTTACTGTATCAGTGTTGGGCTCAACACGACAATTCTGTTTACACTGCCCTGCATGGAGGGGGGAAACTGAGGGCCAAGTGCAAGTGTCGTGTGTGACCTCCGGAGGTAGTAGTCAAGACTTGACAAGTTCACAAGTTTACATTACAGTAATAAGTATAGTCTCAGGATTTTATTCGATACCTCTTATGAATCTCCAACTTTCGTCAATGTAAAAAGGGCCTATGTCTGCATACAGCTGGCTAACGCAAACCTTTGCAACCCTTGGCTCCTGCACCATCTCTCTCTAGCTCTCTCTCTCTCCAGATGCTCAGTGACTCATCGACCCCTCCTGATCACGAACAGGATGGGAGGAGAGGAGAGTATGCACAGTCACGAAGCTCTGTGTGCCTTTTAGGAACGTCTCTCCATGAAACGGAGGACTGCTATGGTATCCATACTAGAGGCT
Source organism: Salmo salar (assembly GCF_965601325.2). NCBI lineage: Eukaryota > Metazoa > Chordata > Actinopteri > Salmoniformes > Salmonidae > Salmo > Salmo salar. Next base: position 26,890,784 of record NC_138309.1, on the reverse strand, counting down.
GATTCTCCAAGCGGCTGCCTGGGGTGCTGCAAGGTGTGTGCACGTTGATATTCTCCATAGGATTTTCATTAACTGTCAATGTCAACATTTCACAGCCCTAGCGAAGAACTGATGATAGAGTGCTAGGATTGAGATGAACAAAAACATTGTATATTTTAGGTATTCTATGTCCCCTCTTGGCCCTCTCACTTTTCCCTGAGAGAGTTTTTCACACATTCACAGGAGTGCTGTTAAGGAGACACTAATGTGATCTGGACAGCAATATCATTGGTAAAACATAATGACAACAAAATGACTTACAAAATGCCATGCTTATTTTAAAGAGCAACTGAACTCGAAAATCAACTTCTCAGGTTTAAAACGGCCTATTGATATTAGTCAGAAACATGTATTTCAGTGCCAAAATGGACAATAAAAATGTAAGTAGGATAATTTTGGTCATAAAGTCAGTATAATCCAAAACAGAGTTTTGTTAGATTTGAGTAACTTAGGTTATCATGATATACAGGAGAGTTGGGTTTTGATTTTGAACATGCCCACTTCCCCACTAACACTTGATAATGCCTAGGGAGAATTGTCATGCATGGAGAAACACCTGCAATGCATGCACTGCGCTGATTGAGCTCTATCCAAATCGTAGCAGCCAGAACCACTCAGTGACACAGACCTTCCCCTTACACAGCACCCCGGACTTGTTTACATAAGACAACACTTTGCCAATGTTATGTTGAAAGAACACTTGGCCCCTAAGACCATTTTGGAGTTGCCACTTGTTGATGTGTTCAATAGTGATAACTCGAGTATGCGAGGTGCTTGACTTGGACTGAAATAAGTGCCGGTACAGTGGTAGGCTTGATTACCAACAACGACGAGACGGCCTACAGGGAGAAGGTGAGGGCCCTCGGAGTGTGGTGTCAGGAAAATAACCTCATACTCAACGTCAACAAAACAAAGGAGATGATCGTGGACTTCAGGAAACAGCAGAGGGAGCACCTCCCCATCCACATCGATGGGACAGTAGTGGAGAAGGTGGAAAGTTTTAAGTTTCTCGGCGTACACATCGCCGACAAACTGAAATGGTCCACCCACACAGACAGCGTGGTGAAGAAGGCGCAACAGCGCCTCTTCAACCTCAGGAGGCTGAATAAATTTGGCTAGTGACCAAAAACACTCACAAACTTTTACAGATGCACAATCGAGAGCATCCTGTCGGACTGTATCACCGCCTGGTAAGGCAACTGCTCCGCCCACAACCGTAAGGCTCTTCAGAGGGTAGTGAGGTCTGCACAACGCATCACCGGGGGCAAACTACCTGCCCTCCAGGACACCTACACCACCCAATGTTGCAGGAAGGCCAAAAAGATCATCAAGGACAACAACCACCCGAGCCACTGCCTGTTCACCCCGCTATCATCCAGAAGGCGAGGTCAGTACAGGTGCATCAAAGCTGGGACTGAGAGACTGAAAAACAGCTTTTATATCAAGGCCATCAGACTGTTAAACAGCCATCACTAACATTGAGTGGCTGCTGCCAACATACTGACTCAAATCTCTAGCCACTTTAATAATAAAAAATTGGATGTAATAAATGTATCACTAGTCACTTTCAACAATGCCACTTTATATAATGTTTACATACCCTACATTACTCATCTGATATGTATATAATGTACTCTATACCATCTACTGCATCTTGCCTATGCCGTTCGGCCATCGCTCATCCATATATTTATATGCACATGTTCTAATTCATTTCTTTACACTTGTGTGTAAAAGGTAGTTGTTGTGAAATGGTTAGATTACTTGTTAGATATTAATGCATGGTCGGAACTAGAAGCACAAGCATTTCGCTACACTCACATTAACATCTGCTAACCATGTGTATGTGACCAATAAAATTTGCTTTGATTTGGTAGCCTACTCATTTTGGGTGCCGGTACTGTTTATATTTAGGTGCAGGAACTCCATAATACTTTTCAGCTAATATTCTATAAGAGGTGCAGGAACTCAAAATTTAGATGATGTGCACTTGTGTCCCAATTGCCTCTTGTCCATTTTCTCAAATTCGAAACCCATTCGCAAGCATCTTGTCACAACGCAACCGGTTTTGTAACATGATTCCCTATGAAACGCTGCCAGACAGATGCACACTCTGGTAATAGATAGTGAGAAAGTTGTAAAACATAACGTCACCGAAGCACACACGTCACACTCGTCAGTGACTTGATGGCTTGCCTGCTTAATGCGCTTGTTAGCTACTACTAGCTAGCTTCATTGACAAACACATATGGAATTTAGCTAGCCAGTGATTTTGGGCACTGATGAACAGTGTGCATCTTGTGCTTTATTTTGGATAGTTTGACAGCTTGCTGATGAATGATCAAAAATCAGTCCTGCACAGCAGTAGACTCGATACTGTCTGCAGTGCACTAGCTACTAGTTTTCATGCACATTTGTTTACTTGAGAACTACTGCACTAAATACCTTAACCAGATGTAAAATTGCGTGGTAAAAATGTCAAAAATAATGACAAATTTCTTGATTTATCTTAAAAGAATTCTGACTATTTCGAGGTAGTGTTAGTGGCTATGTTGTTGATACTGTTTTTGGGTCTCTCCTGAGACACCGCAGCAGCTACAGTGTCTCAAAAGGGACAAACAACAGTAACTGCCAGAGTACGATAACACACCCACATTGAACCACACCCCCCAAGACTGAAATCAAAAGTTTCTTAATCTTAATGAGCAACATAAAAACACATGCAGAATCTGTGATTTCAGTCGCTCTTTAAATTGTGTTTTGTTTTTGTGGTAAATGTAGCTAATGAGTCGCAAAACAAGGACATTTTTAAGAAAATGGGTTCTAGAAAATCTATAGGAGGACCAGATATTGTGAAGTCTATCGATTAGGGTCCAATCTCCTCACTTTGACATTAGCTTATCTTGGTCAACATCTTCTACAATCGATGTCTGTGGTTTTTAAGCTGTTTTGTCATTTGGCCCCATTTTTAACAAAGTCAGACAGGGTTAAGACGGAGAGGCTATGGCTGTGTCCTAAATGGCACTGTGTTCCCTAGGTTAAACTATAAAGTAAATAGGGTGCCTAGAGCTCTGGTCAAAGTTAGTGCAACATAAAATAAATAGTTTGTCATTTGGGACACAATCTGTGTCAGCTCCACCCTCGATACTCTTAACAATTCCAGGTTGGTTTGTTCCATGCAGCTCCACTCTCGATCCTCTTAACAATTCCAGGTTGGTTCGTTCCATGCAAGAGCTGGCACATTCCAACCAGTCTCTGTAAGCCTGTGCTACAGTGTAGGAATCCTCCAATTTAATTGCAACAGGATTTAAACCCCATCACATCTAACTGGTTGTGCCTTTATTAACTTAATTTAATTTACTTTATTTGTCAATGTATTCAGTTATCTACTTAAAACTAGGGCACCATTTAAAACTTGTGTTTTGCAAGCTAATGCATAGTTACTGACCCATGCTTTGGCATCTAGCTGAGGTACCCACTAATAACAATATCAGCGGTCACCCCATAAATTCACCGACCAATAGTTGTGTTCAATTCCATTTAAACTAATGCATTCTGAGAGCACTCTCCACAGGCACTCTCAGCAGCATGTTCTGCCACCGTTTTCAGAAAATTATCAATCTGTCCCCATTCAGGGACTAAAAACCACTGGGATGAATTGAGCCTTATTTGGGTTCGGACTATGACAATGCCAATACAGAAAATGTATAATTACAGGGCTTGGCTCTCACTGTACTTCCCTCAAATACACATTTTCTAATCACACACACACACACACACATGGACATGCACAGACACACACACACACACACACACACACACACACACACACACACACACACACACACACACACACACACACACACACACACACACACACACACACACACACACACACACACACACACACACACACACACACACACACACACAGCATCTGTCTCTGATTTCCCCCTCCTGAGGTAAAGGATCTCTCCCTCACTCCGGTTCCCTATAATTGCAGCTAATTATCAACAAATAGGACAAATATGACAGATCACAGCCCTCCGTCACTGTTTGCCTTGTGCTTTCTGTGTGTTGGACAAGAGTGAAGATGGAGTAAGAGGAGAAAAAGACAGTCAGAGAGATAGAGGGCAAGAGAAAGGGAGAAAAGGGTAGATGAGGCGAAGGAAAAGAGGACTTAAAAAAGAGGGAGGTAAATGCGTAGGCATAAGCAAGAGATTCACAGTAGGATTAAATCAATCGAAAAGAGAATAGAGTGTGTGACAAAGTCCATAGAAGGGATTGACCCAGGAAAACGGTCCCGACTATGTTACCCTGTTGCCATTGACGACGGCAGCAGCCCACACACAGGCCACGTCCATTTAGTTCCCAGCATGCCTCGCGATGATCTTCATGGCTCACAGTGCCACCGCTGTCTGTCTCATTTCCATAGAAAAAATTCTAGGAGGGCTACAGCCCATCAATGGCTGCTTGATTAGATCCTCACCTTCCCCATACAACTTATGAATATTTATTAGCTGCGTCGCCATCGAATGAACGCACATTTCCCCTGCTCTCATCCCAGCACTCATCTTAAGTATCTTTCTGGACTCCTCTTAATTTTTGTAATGAATATGTCACAGCCAGCCATAATGTCTAGACATAAAATGACAGCTCTCCAGATAATCTGCTTATTGTTCCTTGTCTGCTATTTAAAGTGTCAAAACACACTGCAATTTGTCTTGTTGTTCTTTATTCTCCATGGGAACCAACAACCCTAAGGAGGACAGGAAATGAATACAGAGGATGTGTATCAAAGCGACACATTTAACAGGAAATACGTTTTGCATTCATTTCAGCTCATGATCAATGTCTGGTCGCATAATGGGGGCCTTGTAAAGGATGCGGGCGGTATGGATGGCCAAGCTGCCATATCTGGAGCCATATCACTGGAGAGAGCCCAGTGTACAGAGACACTATGGTTTCTATAAGATCTGTGAGCTTTCAGGTTTGGTTAAGTTCCTTTACAATGAAACATGATGCATGTTGGGTGTTGGACGATGAGCTCAGTATTCTCTTTAGGGACTTTACGTGGTAAGATCTAACTATACAATATCACACAAATGATATTCAATATACAGCCTCAGTTGAATACCATTGTAATGTCACATAACATCACATTGAAGCAATCCAGCATCAAGATGACTTCCAGATAAAGAAAACATTTTTGGGGGGTCAGTTCTTTACTTCGTTCGACACTGATATAGTCAGTGTTGGATGTTCACAGCGCAGAAATAGAGTAACTAGAAATGCCAACCCCATTCAAGTCAATAATACTATGGTTCCCAGCTTGAAACAGACGATGAAACAGGACTTACATCACTGACACCAGCCTCCAGGATCTTCACACCCGTTTCCTTCTCCAGCTGCTTCTTCTGCTGAACTGCTTGGGAAGACACCAGCACAAGACCAGAGTTGTGTGTGAGTGGAATTAGTAAGAAAAATAAAACATAATGGAATGAGTAAGTGGAAAGTGAAATGAATGAGTGGAAAGTGAAATGAGTGAGTGGAAAGTGGAATGAGTGAGTGGAAAGTGAAATGAGTGAGTGGAAAGTGAAATGAGTGAGTGGAAAGTGGAATGAGTGAGTGGAAAGTGGAATGAGTGAGTGGAAAGTGGAATGAGTGAGTGGAAAGTGAAATGAGTGAGTGGAATGAGTTCTGTGTATGTGAGGAGAATGAATATTTTTTTTTATCAACTCCTCCAAAATGTCCATTCATAATTCACACAATAATTCACATTTCCTGTTGCTGCAGAGCAATTTTGTCTGCTGTGAGAAACGGGTCAAATTAAGATTGTATATCTGTACCAATGAATGTTTAATATTTATTTGAATGTAAAAGTGCTAGTCGATGTACTGCGTAATTAATTTTGCTTGGTTCTTGCAGTAGTTAATAGGATCGCAATATGAGTTTGATCCATAAATCTATTAAAGTATTCCCCCGGTAGTTCTAAATGCAATATTTAACAAAGATATTCTCACACAAATCAAAGCAAGTGGCATGCAACATTTAAGATCATACACTCGGCAGACTTGGTTTTTTTCTGTGCATGTTGAGCTTTTGAAACACTCACTTTGATGGATACATTGATATTGAAAAACAAAATCAAAGGGGTCTTATGCCAAATGATATGGTGAAAAGAGAAAACAGAGTATAATTTGAATTGAGTTTGTTAGCATGTGAACTCGGAAATAGGGGGAAAAGAGAAAGAGGGAAAGCCAGAGAAAGGGAGAGGGTCCTTTAAATCCCATTTCCCCAGATTAAGAGTATGCAAATGGCCCTGAAGAGCTGAACCTTACCTCACTCTCCAAATTCTGCAAGGGCCTGTTTAATTAGTATTTTAATCAATTCCAATGATTCCACACACTTGGCAATTTATGCAGCATTCCATATAATTAAGCACGTTACTTTAGTGCCATCATTAGGAAGGCTAATTACAGCCCTCTCTCTCTCCTTCTCAGTTTATTGTCCGACATCCCGCAAGCGCTGATCACCCTATCGTCTCATCAGCGATCACCATAGTGATGGCGACGTCTTGAATATATAGTCAGGACTTATGGAATGAAGTCTGGCGGGAGGAGGGGGAGTAAAAGAATAGGGGGGAGCACACTCAGAGCACAGATATCCACTAGGCCAGCAGGCATCAAGCAAGCTACAGTACAGTTCATTAAAATGTCAACACAAAGATTGCAGAGAGTATAGAAAATCAGTTGTGGGGAGTAGCAGCCATCTTTGATCTGTGTATCTACCTGGTGTGATTTAGGAGGGGCAAATGTGGGAGCCATCTTGGTTCGGGTGGCAGGTAGCCTCGAGGTCAGAGCACTGGGCCCATAGAGATAGATAGAGGACTCATCTTTATATCTGTGCCATTATAGCGTCTATGACAGCATGGCCAGCGCCATTGAGGCTACAACCCATAGGAATCCTCACCTAGTTGACTACTTTGACTACTTTAAAATGGCGGAAGAATGGTGGAAGCCCTCAATGGCACTGCACATGCTAAAATAGCCTTTTTTCCACTAGAGGCCTCTATCATTCTCTATGGTTGGGCCAGTAACCGAAAGGTCACTGGTTTTAATCCTGGAGCCGACAAGGTGAAACATCTGCCGCTGTGCCCTTGAGCAAGGAACTTAATCCCAATTGCTCCAGGCGTGCTGGACAATGGTGACCCTATCCATGTCCCGTCTCCCTGCGGGTGTCTTAGGGGGAGTTGGGATGTGCAAGAAACACATTTCCATTACACACTTGGAATGATGAACACTTGTACAAGTGTGTAACAGCACAAATATAAGCACCCCACAAATGATTATTATTCAACCTGGTGGTGCTGGTGTTATTTAGGAGTGGGTAATAAGGCAGCCATCTTGGATCAGTGTGTTATTTAGGAGTGGGTAATAAGGCAGCCATCTTGGATCAGTGTGTTATTTCGGAGGGGGAAATGAGGTAGGTAATTAGGGCCAGCTGGGTGGGAGGAGCGGGGCAACAGAAAGGTCACGCTCAGCATTTAGTCTTAAGGAGGACCCCTCATGGAGCTGATCACTTAGGTATAATAAGAAGTGGAGACTGCGTCCAATATGTGTAACTGTTGTTTTCAAGGTAATCTACTCATGTTCACATACTCCGATTCATGGACCATCTATATCCGGGTTGCATCCGATTTAAACGGATCAACATCACATGCACACTAGCACTCAGTGCACACAGGGATTACCGGGAGCAGCGACGATTTCATTACGTCATCCAAAAACATGGCAGTCATTAGATTAATATAAAATGTTAATATTTTCGGCTGTGTGATGAAAAATAAAAAACGGCTTCAACAACAATTATTTGAGTAATTCAATAGATATTTTGTGCACAAAGGTGATGACTAAAGTGTCTTATAGGACTTTTCAAATCAAACTTCTCTATGTGGCCTTCTAAGGAAATTTTATTTCTGGGCCTGGCATTTGTTAAACTGCAGTAACGAAGAAAAACTGTAGGGCCAGGGTTCTGGTGCTTCTAGACCAGAACCCTGGCCCCTTGGAGCTGGGGCTGAGTAGAGAGCCAGTCAAAACATTGAGTTGAGCCTGACATCAAAACACAGTCTAACTTCTATCTCCTGGCAGTTTGACTGACAAGCTAAAAGGACATAGCGTATGCTATAACCAAAGAAGCCTGAAGGACACTATCTATCTCTAGTTGAACTTTCAACTTTCAACTTTGGTTCTTTGGGAATTGTGGGAACGTATGATTTTTTTTCACATTGGTTGTGGGAACGAAGCAAAACATTTAATGACTGGTAAAACAAAACATTCTGAGAACAGTAGTGGAAATTAGCCTGTTCTGGGAAAGTTTTTTGGGGGGTTGCAGGGAGGTTCTGAGAACATTTTATTCTGGTTCCTTGAAAGTTTCCCTGGGAGGGTTTATTAATCCTCTGAGAACTGAAATTATATTTTAAATTTATTTAACTAGGCAAGTCAGTTAAGAACACATTCCTATTTACAATGATGGTCTACCGGGGAACAGTGGGTTAACCGCCTTGTTCAGGGGCAGAACACCAGATTTTTGTCTTGTCAGCTTGAGGATTCGGTTACTGGCCCAATACTGTAACCACTAGGCTACCTGTTTGTTAATAACTTAAAACATTCACTGAATGTTTCAATAAGACTGGTAGCTTATTTGGGGTGAACTTGTTTGAATTTTAAGCACAGATAGGACAAATGGAAATTAATTTCCTTAAGCATTAATCATGCAAACACATTTATTTTTTTATTGTGACAAAGCATCATGGGCGACCCCTCAGTCATGGCAAGGAGTTCTGTTTTAGCTAAAAAAGGGGTTAGGAGGGCTTACCTGTTTTGCATGTAGGTCCTTGAAAATTCAAGCCTCTTGGCTGCTGCCATAAAGTTACATTAGAAGTGCCCATCCAAGAAGGCTCAAGGTCATTGGCCACAGATAAATGACGTCAAATCACGTTATATCTACAGTAGCTTTGATTGGACTATCAGTCATCATCATGAATCAAGTCGACAATCTACTGGCAAATCCTTTTTAATCCTTGTCATATGAAGAGAAATTATAGATAAAACGTATCGGTGCTCATCGGCCATTGGACATAAACATTTCACAACAAGTTGGAAATCACAAATTCAACAATGAGTGATTTGGAAGGAATCAGTGACAGTAGCTAAATGCAAGTATTGCAAAGCAATCACTAGCCTGCTATTCAGTGGAATGGCTGCGTGGTCCCAAATCTGGGATTAAGTGTCTCTTTTCCAAATTTAAAATGATAAACATTCAACATTGGCCATGCTGTCAATGAAGCATGATTTGCGCTGCGCTCAAAACAATTTAACTCAGAACTGCAAAAACTTGACTTCAGTGAGTTCAAGTCAACTGGGAATTCTGGAAAAAACGAGCTCCGACTGGGAAATACATTTTGAACGGTCATCCAACTCGGAATTGTAAATCGGGAACAAGCTTTAAGAAACATATGGTTATCAGAATGTTATTGTAACGGGCGTCGTAAGGATTCGATCAAGGCGCAGCGGGTTGAGTGCTCATTTGAACTTTTATTGAACACTTAATAACAAAAACAAGAAAACGAACGCACAGTATTGCAGGCTAAAAACAGCTATGCAAAAACAACTTCCCACAAAAGACAGGTGAAAAAAGGGCTACCTAAGTATGACTCCCAATCAGCAATAACGATGTACAGTGGGGGAAAAAAGTATTTAATCCCCTGCTGATTTTGTACGTTTGCCCACTGACAAAGAAATGATCAGTCTATAATTTTAATGGTAGGTTTATTTGAACAGTGAGAGACAGAATAACAACAAAAATATCGAGAAAAACGCATGTCAAAAATTGTATAAATTGATTTGCATTTTAATGAGGGAAATAAGGGTCGTGAAAAAGGGACGTTTCTTTTTTGCTGAGTTTACATGAGAGTTCATAATGCGCATTATTTGGCAATAGTAAATGTCCACAGGGATGCATGCTTGGCCTGGGCTTTCTGAGATGTTTCAAATTGTCTGTTCCTATAGCTAGAGTCATTTACAGAATAAACACAGACCCAGATAAAGCATATTCCTTGCTCTTATACTGCAACCTTATTATTCATTTTAACATCCACAATTATTTAAGACAGATTTTGAAAACTGATGTCAAGTCTCATTTTCAAGTTGTTTTCCCAGTGATTTTAATGAGCAATCGTCTGTGTGTCCCTGATTTAATTTCTGATATGCAGATTTCAGCTACCCAGCTGTTCACATAATCGTTTTGGTCACGCTGTCTAATTGCCCCGAGACAAATTAAACGCAAACACACACACCAAAAAAATCGATCAGCTTTAGCCTCTAAAGCTATTTACCCTTAATGTGATTCCCCTAAAAGGTAAAGTGTTACCACAAAACATATGCGATAGAAAAGTCAGTGCATGAAAACATCATTTGAACTGCTGACTTGAGTTGGAGTGAAGTCCTTGGGTTGGAGTTGAGGACAGCAGAATAATTGAAACACAACACATATTATAACATCATAATAATTGGCCTTTCTTCACAGCCTCCAGCCCTGTCCTGAGAAGTCAAGATGTCTGAGTTTTGGAAAAGGAGATCATTTAAATCAGTAATCTGAGGCCTCAATGTCCTTGGCCAAAAGGGTTATTTGGCTGTCCACATAGGAAACACCTTTGAAGAACCCTTTTGGGTTCCATGTAGAACTCTTTCCACAGAGGGTTCTACATGGTATTCAAAAGGGTTCTACCTGGAACCAAAAAGGGTTATTCTATGGGGACAGTGGACCCCTTTATTCTCTAAGAGTGTACACTGTACCCTACACCTCAGTACAGATCTAATGAGTTATCAGTACAATATTCAGGCATAGCTCATCCCTGATTCTGACACAATGACTATGTTGAAGTTCTACTGTTCCACACATATTACTAATAACTGTATATCATTTGGATGCTATATAGATGAGTGCTATATAGATCATAGTTAGTTAGGTTTGCATTTTGAGTCGGCACAGTGGCCAGCGTTGTTGGTGCGCCGATGAAACAGGAAGGGTAGATGACAAAATGCATATTTCACGACCCTCTGATTGATCTTTTAATACTGAATATGCATACCCACCCCTCCCATTTTCCTTCTCCATCCGTCTTTCCTTCCTTCCCTCTACTGCTCCTCAGGTCTTCTATTCAACACATCTATCTTTACAGCCATCTCTCCGGGAAAAACAAAATGAAAGTGTTTATTGCGGAGGAGGGAGGGATGACACTAACGCCTCTCCACAGCCGTTACCCTTATCAGCGGCTATCACTCCAATATTAAAGCTGCCACTTTCCCCTGCTGCACATATGAAGGCTGTCTGTACATAGCAATCTCTAAAAAAGAGAAAGAGAAAGAGAAGGAGAGTGAGAGAGGGGGGAGAGAGAGGGGGAGATGAGGATCTAGAGAGGGAGGGATGGATGCATCTGATCCTCGAGACAGATAAGATGCATCTCCCACTATTTATTTTTCAGTCAAAATCAGGGGGATGAAATGAAAAAAAATATCCCATGATCTGCCTCTGTAGCACAGACAAATAAACATCTCTGAAAGGTTACACATTTACTGTATATTGCACATTGTACATACAGTACTAACACCCCTTGATTTTTTTCACATTTCATTGTGTTGCAACCTGAATTTAAAATGGATTAAATTGAGATTTTGTGTCACTGGCCTACACATACAGTGCCAGTCAAAAGTTTGGACTCATTCAAGGGTTTTTTCTTTATTTTAATAGTAGTAAAGACATCAAACTATGAAAAAACACATATGGAATCCAAAAAAGTGTTAAAAAAATCTCTCTATATATTTTATATTTAACTTGTTATGGATAGGGGGCAGTATTTTCACGGCCGGATAAAAAAAACGTACCCCATTTAATCTGACTATTACTCCTGCCCAGAAACTAGAATATGCATATAAATATTAGCTTTGGATAGAAAACACTCCAAAGTTTCTAAAACTGTTTGAATGGTGTCTGTGAGTAAAGCAGAACTCATTTGGCAGGCCAAAACCTGAGAAGATTCCAAACAGGAAGCGCCCTCTCTGACTATTTCTTGGCCTTCTTGATCATCTCTATCCAAAACAGGGGATCTCTGGCATAACGTGACATTTTCTAACGCTCCCATAGGCTCTCAGAAGGCGGCAGAACGGTGAATGATGACTTTGCAGGCCATGGCTGAAAAACAGTAGCGCATTTGGATAGTGGTCGATCTGAGAACAATGAGACTGGGGGCGCGTGCACGAGCCGACACCATGTTTTTATTTTTTCGTCTTTGAAAGAAAAGAGGGTTTCCCGGTCGGAATATTATCGCTTTTTTACGAGAAAAATCGCATAAAAATTGATTTTAAACAGCGTTTGACATGCTTCGAAGTTCGGATAGTGTCTTGAACGCACGAACAAAACGCCGCTATTTGGATATAACTATGGATTATTTGGAACCAAACCAACATTTGTTATTGAAGTAGAAGTCCTGGGAGTGCATTCTGACGAAGGACAGCAAAGGTAATCCAATTTTTCTTATAGTAAATCTGAGTTTGGTTAGTACCAAACTTGGTGGGTGTCAAAATAGCTAGCCATGATGGCCGGGCTATCTACTCAGAATATTGCAAAATGTGCTTTCACCGAAAAGCTATTTTAAAATCTGACACCGCGATTGCATAAAGGAGTTCTGTATCTATAATTCTTAAAATAATTGTTATGTTTTTTGTGAACGTTTATCGTGAGTAATTTAGTAAATTCACCGGAAGTTTCGGTGGGTATGCTAGTTCTGAATGTCACATGCTAATGTAAAAAGCAGTTTTTTGATATAAATATGAACTTGATTGAACAAAACATGCATGTATTGTATAACATAATGTCCTAGGGTTGTCATCTGATGAAGATCATCAAAGGTTAGTGCTGCATTTAGCTGTCGTTTTGTTTTTTGTGACATTATATGCTAGCTTGAAAAATGGGTGTCTGATTATTTCTGGCTGGGTACTCTGCTGACATAATCTAATGTTTTGCTTTAGCTGTAAAGCCTTTTTGAAATCGGACAGTGTGGTTAGATAAAGGAGGGTCTTGTCTTTAAAATGGTGTAAAATAGTCATATGTTTGAAAAATGGAAGTTTTCGGATTTTCGAGGAATTTGTATTTCGCGCCACGCCCTTCATTCGATATTGGAGCAGATGTAAGAGGTTAAGACTGTTCAAAGTAGCCACCCTTTGCCTTGATGACAGCTTTGCACACTCTTGGCATCAAATATAAGGAGTTGCACCCCTTCTCAAAAAACCTACACTCGATCCCTCCGATGTCAACAACTACAGACCAGTATCCCTTCTTTCTTTTCTCTCCAAAACTCTTGAACGTGCCGTCCTTGGCCAGCTCTCCTGCTATCTCTCTCAGAATGACCTTCTTGATCCAAATCAGTCAGGTTTCAAGGCTGGTTATTCAACTGAGACTGCTCTTCTCTGTGTCACGGAGGCTCTCCGCACTGCTAAAGCTAACTCTCTCTCCTCTGCTCTCATCCTTCTAGACCTATCTGCTGCCTTTGATACTGTGAACCATCAGATCCTCCTCTCCACCCTCTCCGAGTTGGGTATCTCCGGCGCAGCTCACTCTTGGATTGCGTCCTACCTGACAGGTCGCTCCTACCAGGTGGCGTGGCGAGAATCCGTCTCCGCACCACGTGCTCTCACCACTGGTGTCCCCCAGGGCTCAGTTCTAGGCCCTCTCCTATTCTCACTATACACCAAGTAACTTGGCTCTGTCATATCCTCACATGGTCTCTCCTATCATTGCTACGCAGACGACACACAATTCATCTTCTCCTTTCCCCCTTCTGATAACCAGGTGGCGAATCACATCTCTGCATGTCTGGCAGACATATCAGTGTGGATGACGGATCACCACCTCAAGCTGAACCTCGGCAAGACGGAGCTGCTCTTCCTCCAGGGGAAGGACTGCCCTTTCCATGATCTCGCCATCACGGTGGACAACTCCATTGTGTCCTCCTCCCAGAGTGCTAAGAGCCTCGGCGTGACCCTGGACAACACCCTGTCGTTCTCCGCTAACATCAAGGCGGTGACCCGATCCTGTAGGTTCATGCTATACAACATTTGCAGAGTACGACCCTGCCTTACACAGGAAGCGGCGCAGGTCCTAATCCAGGCACTTGTCATTTCCCGTCTGGATTACTGCAACTCCCTGTTGGCGGGGCTCCCTGCCTGTGCCATTAAACCCCTACAACTCATCCAGAACGCCACAGCCTGTCTGGTGTTCAACCTTCTCAAGTTCTCTCACGTCACCCCGCTCCTCCGCACACTCCACTGGCTTCCAGTTGAAGCTCGCATCTGCTACAAGACCATGGTGCTTGCCTACGGAGCTGTGAGGGGAACGGCACCTCCATACCTTCAGGCTCTGATCAGGCACTACACCCAAACAAGGGCACTGCGTTCATCCACCTCTGGCCTGCTGGCCCCCCTACCTCTGTGGAAGCACATTTCCCGCTCAGCCCAGTCAAAACTGTTCGCTGCTCTGGCACCCCAATGGTGGAACAAGCTCCCTCACGACGCCAGGACAGCGGAGTCAATCACCACCTTCTGTAGACACCTGAAACCCCACCTCTTTAAGGAATACCTGGGATAGAATAAAGTAATCCTTCTAACCCCCCCCCCCCCCAAAAAAAAAGATATAGATGTACTATTGTAAAGTGGTTGTTCCACTGGATATCATAAGGTGAATGCACCAATTTGTAAGTCGCTCTGGATAAGAGCGTCTGCTAAATGACGTAAATGTAAATGTAAATGTATAAAATATATTTGGATTTGTTTAACACTTTTTTAGTTACTACATGATTCCATATTCATTATTTCATAATTTGATGTCTTCACTATTATTCTACAATGTAGAAAATAGTAGAAATTTATAAAAACTCTTGAGTAGGTACAGTACAGTCAAAGCTGTGGTATAATTAATAAAAAATGAAAAGTTGAAATGTCTTGAGTCAATAAGTATTTAAATCCTTTGTTATGGCAAGTCTAAATAAGTCCAGGAGTAAAAATCTGCTTAACAAGTCATATCATAAGTTGCATGGACTGCATGTGCAATAATAGTGTTTAACAGGATTTCTGAATGAGTCCCTCATCTCTGTACCCCACACATACAATTATCTGTAAGGTCCTTCAGTCAAGTAGTGAATTTCAAATACAGATTCCACCACAAATACCAGGGAGGTTTTTCAATGCCTCGCAAAGAAGGTCCACCTATTGGTATATGGGTAAAAATAAATAAGCAGACATTGAATATCCCTTTGAGCATGGTGAAGTTATTAATTACACTTTGGATGGTGTATCAATACACCCAGTCACTACAAAGATACAGGGGTCCTTCCTAACTCAGTTGCTGGAGAATGAAGGAACCCGATTAGGGATTTCACCATGAGACCAATGGTGACTTTAAAGCAGTTATAGAGTTGAATGGCTGTGATTGCAGAAAACTGAGGATGGATCAACAACATTGTAGTTACTCCACAATACTAACCTAAATGACAGAGTGAAAATAAGAAAGCCTGTACAGAATAAAAATCTTCCAAAGCATACATAAGGCACTGATGTAAAAATGCAAAAAATGTGGCAAAGAAATTAACTTAATACATTAAAAAAATGCTAAAATGTGTCAAATCCAACAGAATACATCACTGAGTACCACTCTTCATATTTTCAAGCATGGTGGTAGCTGTATCATGTTATGGGTATGCTTGTCATCGGCATGGACTGGGGAGGTTTTTTTTAGGATGAAAATTAAGAGAACAGTCAAAATCCTAGAGAAAAACTAACAGACACTGCTTTTCAACAGACACCGGGAGACAAATTCACCTTTCAGCAGGACAATAATCTAAAACACAAGGCAAATATACTTTCCACTGCAGTTGTTTACCAATATGACATTGAATGTTCCAGAGTGGCTTAGTTACAGTTTTGACTGAAACCGGCTTGAAAATCTATGGCCAGACTTGAAAATGGCTGTGTAGCAATGATCACTAACCAACTTGAGAGGTTGAATCATTTTTTAAAGAATAAATGTGCAAGTATTGTACTAGAGACTCACAGCTGTAATCGCTGCCAAAGGTAATTCTAACATGTATTGACTCAGGGTTGTGAATACTTATGTAAATTAGATATCTGTATTTTAGTTTCAATAAATTTGTTACAAATTATAAAAACATGTTTTCACTTCGTCATTATGGTGTATTTTGTTCAGATGGGTGAGGAAAAAAAAATATTTAATCCGTTTTGATTAGGCTGTCACACAACAAAATGTGGAATAAATCAAGGGGTATGAATACTTTCTGAAGGCACTGTATTTTATAATCTCTTTCACCAGCTTTTGATTATCAAAATCCCAAATAGTTGACAGATATTGTTCTCTTCACATAGATGGCATCAAATATTATTTGTATCCTGCCAAGTCTCAATGGTGTGGTTAGACAATGTTGAGCAACAAGACAAATACTTTAGTGTGTATCCATATTCAAAGCGGTAATCACGGTCATAAACACACACACACACACACACACACACACACACACACACACACACACACACACACACACACACACACACACACACACACACACACACACACACACACACACACACACACACACACACACACACACACACAAAGCCATCTATCCCCAGATAATCAAGGAACACTCCTCTCCCTTGTCTTTTCTTCTGATGAATATCACCGGTTATTCTTTCCCTCCGCTTTGATAAATCTAGACACCAAATCAAAGGCCTTATACCTCTGAATAAACCTACAAATAAAAAGGGGAATAGGAAAGAGGAGAAGAGAGGGAGGGGAGAGAAAATAAGGAGACGGAAAATAGAGGAGGAGAGTGTCATGGAAAAACAAAATACTTTCTTCCTGCTCCGATCAAATTGAGAAAGTAATGCATTCGCTTTCTCCATGTGTATGACATCATTAGAAGCTAATGCCGTAAGATAAACACCAAGCATACTGTCTGTGTCCGTCACATGGTAGTCGTGCTGTTAGTAGCAGGGGGCGGAGCTGATTGAGTTTCTGTTTATTTACCCTGATCAATACCTGCCTATGGAGTATGAGGAGAGGCACAACTGCCTGGCAACCAACTACTACTACTCAGTCTGAACCAATACTCCATAGTGCTTAAATACCTGGGTTGCATTCATTAGGCCTGAAACAGAAGAAAATGGACTGAAACTGGGAGGGACCACCTGAATTCATCCAATAAGAAATGCTCGTTTTAATTTTGCATTGCAGAACGTTTTGTTACAATTTGATACAGTGCACCATGATGAATATGACTTCTTCATGATGTCAAAATGTGTTTCAAAGGTGTGCGTTTTCTGTTTACACAATGTACACAGTGTGAAAAGATGAAATGCCTAAAGCTGTGGTATAATAGACCATGAGACAGGGATTGTGACTCAAATGGTACCATATTCCCTATATAGTGCACTACTTTTGACCAGGACCCACACGGCTAGGAAATAGGGTGCTATTTGCGACGCAGACAGAGTTTCAGAGATCTCTGATTCTTGTAATCAGGGTGTCTGCCATTGGCATGCACGGCATGTCCTCTGCAAATCCAGCCACGGCCCCTGGTATAAGGTATCACTACTCCTCCCTTTCTATAGGCAGGAACTCAAACAGGAAGTACGCGTGCTAAGGACTATTCAACGCTGGTCTGATTAACCGGAATCCACGCTTCAAGATTGTTTTAATCACGCGGACTGGGATATGTTCCGGGTAGGCTCCGAGAATAACATTGACGAATACACTGATACGGGGACTGAGTTTATCAGGAAGTGTATAGGAGATGTAGTACCCACTGTGACTATTAAAACCTACCCTAACCAGAAACCGTGGATAGATGGCAGTATTCGTGCAAAACTGATGCGAACCACGACATTTAACCATGGCAAGGTGACTGGGAATATTGTTGAATACAAATAGTGTAGTTATTTCCTCTGTAAGGCAATCAAAAGGGCAAAACGTCAGTATAGAGACAAAGTGGAGTCGCAAATCAACGGCTCAGACACGAGATGTATGTGGATGGGTCTACAGACAATCACGGACAACAAAGGGAAAACCAGCCATGACGTGGACACCAACGTCTTGCTTCCGGACAAGCTAAACACTTTCTTTGCCCGCTTTGAGGATAACACAGTGCCACTGATGCGGCCCACTACCATGGACTGTGGGTTCTCCTTCTCCATGGCTGACGTGAGTAAGACATTTAAGCGTGTTAACTCTCGCAGGGCTGCCGGCCCAGACAGCATTCCTAGCCGTGTCGTCAGATCATGCAAAAACCAGCTGGCTGGAGTGTTTACGGACATATTCAATCTCTCCCTATCCCAATCTGCTGTCCCCACATGCTTCAAGATGTCCACCATTGTTCCTCTACCCAAGAAATCAAAGGTTACTGAACTAAATGACTATTGACCCACCCATAGCACTCACTTCTGTCATCATGAAGTGCTTTGAGAGACTAGTCAAGGATCATATCACCTCTACCTTACCTGACACCCTAGACCCACTTCAATTTGCTTACCGCCCCAATAGATCCACAGACGATGCAATTGCCATCACACTGCTCTATCCCATCTGGACAAGAGCAATACCTACAGTTGAAGTCGGAAGTTTACATACACCTTAGCCAAATAAATGTAAACTCAGTTCTTCACAATTCCTGACATTTAATCCCAGTAAAAATTCCCTGTATTAGGATCACCACTTTAAGAATGTGAATTGTCAGAATAATAGTAGAGAGAATGATTTATTTCAGCTTTTATTTCTTTGATCACATTCCCAGTGGGTCAGAAGTTTACATACACTCAATTAGTATTTGGCAGCATTGCCTTTAAATTGTTTAACTTGGGTCAAACGGTCTGGGTAGCCTTACACAAGCTTCCGACAATAAGTTGGGTGAACTTTGGCCCATTCATCCTGACAGAGGTGGTGTAACTGAGTCAGGTTTGTAGGCCTTCTTGCTCGCACACGCTTTTTCAGTTCTGCCCACAAATTTTCTATAGGATTGAAGTCAGGGTTTGTGATGGCCACTCCAATATCTTGACTTTGTTGTCCTTTAGCCATTTTGCCAAAGCTGTGGTATAATAGACCATGAGACAGGGATTGTGACTCAAATGGTACCATATTCCCTATATAGTGCACTACTTTTGACCAGGACCCACACGGCTAGGAAATAGGGTGCTATTTGCGACGCAGACAGAGTTTCAGAGATCTCTGATTCTTGTAATCAGGGTGTCTGCCATTGGCATGCACGGCATGTCCTCTGCAAATCCAGCCACGGCCCCTGGTATAAGGTATCACTACTCCTCCCTTTCTATAGGCAGGAACTCAAACAGGAAGTACGCGTGCTAAGGACTATTCAACGCTGGTCTGATTAACCGGAATCCACGCTTCAAGATTGTTTTAATCACGCGGACTGGGATATGTTCCGGGTAGGCTCCGAGAATAACATTGACGAATACACTGATACGGGGACTGAGTTTATCAGGAAGTGTATAGGAGATGTAGTACCCACTGTGACTATTAAAACCTACCCTAACCAGAAACCGTGGATAGATGGCAGTATTCGTGCAAAACTGATGCGAACCACGACATTTAACCATGGCAAGGTGACTGGGAATATTGTTGAATACAAATAGTGTAGTTATTTCCTCTGTAAGGCAATCAAAAGGGCAAAACGTCAGTATAGAGACAAAGTGGAGTCGCAAATCAACGGCTCAGACACGAGATGTATGTGGATGGGTCTACAGACAATCACGGACAACAAAGGGAAAACCAGCCATGACGTGGACACCAACGTCTTGCTTCCGGACAAGCTAAACACTTTCTTTGCCCGCTTTGAGGATAACACAGTGCCACTGATGCGGCCCACTACCATGGACTGTGGGTTCTCCTTCTCCATGGCTGACGTGAGTAAGACATTTAAGCGTGTTAACTCTCGCAGGGCTGCCGGCCCAGACAGCATTCCTAGCCGTGTCGTCAGATCATGCAAAAACCAGCTGGCTGGAGTGTTTACGGACATATTCAATCTCTCCCTATCCCAATCTGCTGTCCCCACATGCTTCAAGATGTCCACCATTGTTCCTCTACCCAAGAAATCAAAGGTTACTGAACTAAATGACTATTGACCCACCCATAGCACTCACTTCTGTCATCATGAAGTGCTTTGAGAGACTAGTCAAGGATCATATCACCTCTACCTTACCTGACACCCTAGACCCACTTCAATTTGCTTACCGCCCCAATAGATCCACAGACGATGCAATTGCCATCACACTGCTCTATCCCATCTGGACAAGAGCAATACCTACAGTTGAAGTCGGAAGTTTACATACACCTTAGCCAAATAAATGTAAACTCAGTTCTTCACAATTCCTGACATTTAATCCCAGTAAAAATTCCCTGTATTAGGATCACCACTTTAAGAATGTGAATTGTCAGAATAATAGTAGAGAGAATGATTTATTTCAGCTTTTATTTCTTTGATCACATTCCCAGTGGGTCAGAAGTTTACATACACTCAATTAGTATTTGGCAGCATTGCCTTTAAATTGTTTAACTTGGGTCAAACGGTCTGGGTAGCCTTACACAAGCTTCCGACAATAAGTTGGGTGAACTTTGGCCCATTCATCCTGACAGAGGTGGTGTAACTGAGTCAGGTTTGTAGGCCTTCTTGCTCGCACACGCTTTTTCAGTTCTGCCCACAAATTTTCTATAGGATTGAAGTCAGGGTTTGTGATGGCCACTCCAATATCTTGACTTTGTTGTCCTTCAGCCATTTTGCCAAAGCTGTGGTATAATAGACCATGAGACAGGGATTGTGACTCAAATGGTACCATATTCCCTATATAGTGCACTACTTTTGACCAGGACCCACACGGCTAGGAAATAGGGTGCTATTTGCGACGCAGACAGAGTTTCAGAGATCTCTGATTCTTGTAATCAGGGTGTCTGCCATTGGCATGCACGGCATGTCCTCTGCAAATCCAGCCACGGCCCCTGGTATAAGGTATCACTACTCCTCCCTTTCTATAGGCAGGAACTCAAACAGGAAGTACGCGTGCTAAGGACTATTCAACGCTGGTCTGATTAACCGGAATCCACGCTTCAAGATTGTTTTAATCACGCGGACTGGGATATGTTCCGGGTAGGCTCCGAGAATAACATTGACGAATACACTGATACGGGGACTGAGTTTATCAGGAAGTGTATAGGAGATGTAGTACCCACTGTGACTATTAAAACCTACCCTAACCAGAAACCGTGGATAGATGGCAGTATTCGTGCAAAACTGATGCGAACCACGACATTTAACCATGGCAAGGTGACTGGGAATATTGTTGAATACAAATAGTGTAGTTATTTCCTCTGTAAGGCAATCAAAAGGGCAAAACGTCAGTATAGAGACAAAGTGGAGTCGCAAATCAACGGCTCAGACACGAGATGTATGTGGATGGGTCTACAGACAATCACGGACAACAAAGGGAAAACCAGCCATGACGTGGACACCAACGTCTTGCTTCCGGACAAGCTAAACACTTTCTTTGCCCGCTTTGAGGATAACACAGTGCCACTGATGCGGCCCACTACCATGGACTGTGGGTTCTCCTTCTCCATGGCTGACGTGAGTAAGACATTTAAGCGTGTTAACTCTCGCAGGGCTGCCGGCCCAGACAGCATTCCTAGCCGTGTCGTCAGATCATGCAAAAACCAGCTGGCTGGAGTGTTTACGGACATATTCAATCTCTCCCTATCCCAATCTGCTGTCCCCACATGCTTCAAGATGTCCACCATTGTTCCTCTACCCAAGAAATCAAAGGTTACTGAACTAAATGACTATTGACCCACCCATAGCACTCACTTCTGTCATCATGAAGTGCTTTGAGAGACTAGTCAAGGATCATATCACCTCTACCTTACCTGACACCCTAGACCCACTTCAATTTGCTTACCGCCCCAATAGATCCACAGACGATGCAATTGCCATCACACTGCTCTATCCCATCTGGACAAGAGCAATACCTACAGTTGAAGTCGGAAGTTTACATACACCTTAGCCAAATAAATGTAAACTCAGTTCTTCACAATTCCTGACATTTAATCCCAGTAAAAATTCCCTGTATTAGGATCACCACTTTAAGAATGTGAATTGTCAGAATAATAGTAGAGAGAATGATTTATTTCAGCTTTTATTTCTTTGATCACATTCCCAGTGGGTCAGAAGTTTACATACACTCAATTAGTATTTGGCAGCATTGCCTTTAAATTGTTTAACTTGGGTCAAACGGTCTGGGTAGCCTTACACAAGCTTCCGACAATAAGTTGGGTGAACTTTGGCCCATTCATCCTGACAGAGGTGGTGTAACTGAGTCAGGTTTGTAGGCCTTCTTGCTCGCACACGCTTTTCAGTTCTGCCCACAAATTTTCTATAGGATTGAAGTCAGGGTTTGTGATGGCCACTCCAATATCTTGACTTTGTTGTCCTTTAGCCATTTTGCCAAAACTTTGGAAGTATGCTTGGGGTCATTGTCCATTTGGAAGACCCATTTGCGACCAAGCTTTAACTTCCTGACTGATGTCTTGAGATGTTTCTACAATATATCCACATAATTTTCCTACCTCATGATGCCATCTATATTGTGAAGTGCACCAGTCCCTCCTACAGCAAAGCACCCCCACAACATGATGCTGCCACCCCCGTGCTTCACGGTTGGGATGGTGTTCTCCGGCTTGCAAGCCTCCCCCTTTTTCTTCCAAATATAACAATGGTCATTATGGCCAAACAGTTCTATTTTTGTTTCATCAGACCAGAGGACATTTCTCCAAAAAGTACGTTCTTTGTCCCCATGTGCAGTTGCAAACCATAGTCTGGCTTTTTTAAGGCGGTTTTGGAGCAGTGACTTCTTCCTTGCTGAGGGACCTTTCAGGTTATGTCGATATAGGACTCATTTTACTGTGGATATAGATACTTTTGTACCTGTTTTCTCCAGCATCTTCACAAGGTCCTTTGCTGTTGTTCTGGGATTGATTTACACTTTTCGCACCAAAGTACATTCATCTCTAGGAGACAGAATGAGTCTCCTTCCTGAGCGGTATGACCGCTGTGTGGTCCCATGGTGTTTATACTTGCGTACTATTGTTTGTACAGATGAACGTGGTACCTTCAGGTGTTTGGAAATTACTCCCAAGGATGAACCAGACTTGTGGAGGTCTACAATTTTTTTCTGAGGTCTTGGCTGATTTCTTTTGATTTTCCCATGATGATAAGCAAAGAGGCACTGAGTTTGAAGGTAGGCCTTGAAATACATCCACAGGTACACCTCCAATTGACTCAAATTATGTCAATTAACCTATCAGAAGCTACTGAAGCCATGACATCATTTTCTGGAATCTTCCAAGCTGCTTAAAGGCACAGTCAACTTAGTGTATGTAACCTTCTAACCCACTTGAAATGTGATACAGTGAATTATAAGTGAAATTATCTGTCTGTAAACAATTGTAAGAAAAATTACACAAAGTAGATATCCTAACCGACTTGCTAAAAATATAGTTTGTTAACAAGAAATTTGTGGAGTGGTTGAAAAACGAGTTTTATTAATGACTCCAACCTAAGTGTGTGTAAACTTCCGACTTCAACTGTATGTAAGAATGCTGTTCATTGACTATAGCTCAGCATTCAACACCATAGTACCCTCCAAGCTCATCATTAAGCCTGGGGCCCTGGGTCTGAACCCCGCCCTGTGCACCTGGGTCCTGGACTTCCTGACGGGCCACCACCAGGTGCTGAAGGTAGGAAACAACAACTCCACTTCGCTGATCCTCAACACAGGGGCCCCACAAGGGTGCGTGCTCAGCCCCCTCCTGTACTCCCTGCATGACTGAGTGGCTACGCATGCCTCCAACTCAATCATCAAGTTTGCAGACGACACAACAGTAGTAGGCCTGATTACAAACAATAACGAGACAGCCCACAGGGAGGAGGTGAGGGCCCTGGGAGTGTGGTTCCAGGAAAACAACCTCTCACTAAACGTCAACAAAACAAAGGATCTGATCGTTGACTTCAGGAAACAGCAGAGGGAGCATCCCCTATCCACATCGACGGGACCGCAGTGGAGAAGGTAGAAAGCTTCAAGTTCCTTGGCCTACACATCACTGACACACTGAAATTGTCCACACACACAGACAGTGTAGAGAAGAAGGTGCAACAGTGCCTCTTCAACCTCAGGAGGCTGAAGAAATTTGGCTTGACTCCTGAAACCTTCACAAACTTTTACAGATGCACAATTGAGAGCATCCTGTGGGGGTCTATCACCGCCATGTATGGCAACTGCACCGCCCACAACCGCAGGGCTCTCCAGAAGGTGGTGCAGTCTGCCCAACCCATCACCGGGGGCAAACTACATGCCCTCCAGGACACCTACAGCACCCGATGTCACAGGAAGGCCAAAAAGATCATCAAGGACAACAACCAACCGAGCCGCTGCCTGTTCACCATGCTATCATCCCACAGGCGAGGTCAGTACAGGTGCATCAAAGCTGGGACCGAGAGACTGAAAAACAGCTTCTATATCAAGGCAATCAGACTGTTAAATAGCCATCAGTAGCACCTTAGAGGCTGCTGCCCTATATGCATAGACTTGAAATCACTGGCCACTTTAATAAGGGAACTGGTCACTTTAATAATGTTTACATATTTTGCATTACTCATCTCATATGTTTATACTGTATTCTGTATCTTAGTCTATGCAACTCCAACATTGCTGTCCAAATATATATATTCTTAATTACATTCCTTTACTTTGGATTTGTGTGTATTGTGAAATTTTTTGATATTACTTGTTAGATATTATTGTACTGTTGGAGCTAGAAACACAAGCATTTCACTACACCTGCAATAACAACTGCTAAACATGTGTATGTGACCAATAAAATTTGATTTGATTTGATTTACAGACACTTTCCCCTGTCAAACAAACTCTGAATGACACATCCCTAATAATGTTGTCTCTCAAATAAGGGCTTTTCAAAGACCAGCCAGGTCATCCGTGAAGGAAGTATTCAACGTCCATCCATGTTTGAGGACGTTGGGCGATGACTTGGAAACTGGCCACTAGAGGCAACAGTGAGCGCTGTTACCTTCAACCAGGTTTGGGATTTGCTAGAGCGTTGTGGACGGGGATGGTGGATGGGCGTAAGCATCTGCCTCTGGTGCATGTTTGAATCCAGCGATAGAAAGTTGTTTTGAGATTTTGGTTTTAAGCCTATCCCAAGCCTTAACCCTTACCTTAACCATTCGAAGTTAATGCCTAACATAAAAATTTCAGAGTTAATGCCTAAACGTAACCCTAACCTTAACAATTTGGAGTTAATGCCTAAACTTAACCTTAAGCACTCCGAACATTTCAAGTTTGCAACAACTTCGACATTTGACGTTTGAGAAGCATGGATGAAAGTCTATAATTCTGATGCGAGTCTGTGACAGTTAGTTTTTT
Source organism: Salmo salar (assembly GCF_965601325.2). Lineage (NCBI taxonomy): Eukaryota > Metazoa > Chordata > Actinopteri > Salmoniformes > Salmonidae > Salmo > Salmo salar. The sequence continues at coordinate 26,865,120 of NC_138309.1, read as the reverse complement.
AAAGATGGCCACCTGGATGAGTCTGGGTGGGTCTCCGCCAGAGGCAGACACAGAGACACACACACACCCAGAAAACATGCGCATACAAGCACACTTAGATGCGCATACACATGCATTCACACACATACGCCATGCATGCGATCTCTCTCACTGCATATTTCTCCACCCTTTCTTCTCTCTCTGTCCTTCTCTCTTCTCCATCAGTTCCTCTTCCACTCGGTTGATTAATAGATTGTGGCTCCTCTGACACTGTGTAGAATAGGCATTTTCCGTTTGATAGGTGCTGACACAAATTCTTCACGGACTGCGAGAGAAGGAGGGAACCGAAGCGGTCCCAGCAAATTATTTGGATCTTAGGCACCTCCAGATGTGAGACAAACCCCATGGATGTCACTCCACATCTACCCAGGGATTTGTTTCTGCTGTTTTTTCCCCTTCAAAGTTGACAATCTGCAGATGCATGACATGTTCAACATAAATTACATTTGACAATTGTTCAAAAGAGAGGTTTATAGACTGCAGTGGCGCCTACTGGTTGATGAGATTTACCATACAAATCTAAAACAATCAAAGTGTGAGTAGCGTATTGACCGCTTTTTTCAGCTTCTCTTATTAGAATGGATAGAATAGAATACAATAGAGTAAAGTGAAAAATGAATGTCTCTTCCCTTGCCAAACTATCTGGCTGTCATTCAAACATTCGTATTACCATATTAAAATAAACTCCATTACTCAGACTCCTTAGAACTTTATTGGGTTAAAAAGGAATCCAAGTGTCAGGAATGCACTTTGGATCAGATGCCAGTTATACTCACTGATCATTTATTGTGGATTCATCATCATACATATAATTCTATATGCCTACAACAAGTACACCAATTACCAGAGAGACCTTCCCCTGTACGTAAAATGTATATTCAAATGCTTAAGAATATTGCTCTCTGACCAGAGATCTTAATTTACTTCCCCTGAGTGTGTGTGACACTCCTATCACACAGTTGAAAACATCTGGCAGTTTGCCACCGTCTGAAGGCAGTCTATGCAGAAAAGCAGGTGTTTGGGGATGGAGGAGCTCACACACACGCGCAAACACACACCCAACACTCGCAAACACACACCAACACACACACTCTGACATACCTGTACCCTCCCTGCAGCGAGAACAGTGACAGAGACAGCCCTACCTGTCACTGTGGAAGTAATTATCCAGCAGGCGCTCTCTACGGACCATCTCCAGCAGGGCTCTACATTACTAACCACATCACTGAGCTGCTACTCTACTCTCACCACACACACAGGCTTGGACGGACACACGTGCACTGAAGTACGTGCACGCATGCAAGTGGCGCGTGGGTCAGCTGGTTGTTCACCCGCACCAATCCGCATTTGCTAATAATCCATCCGCAACCACCTGACTATACACTACCGGTCAAAAGTTTTAGAACACCTACTCATTCAAGGGTTTGTCTTTATTTTTACTTTTTTTCTACATTGTAGAATAACATTGAAGACATCACAACTATGAAATAACACATATGGAATCATGTAGTAGCCAAAAAAGTGTTAAACGAATCAAAATATATTTTATATTTCTTCAAATATCAAATAGCCACCCTTTGCCTTGATGACAGCTTTGCACACTCTTGGCATTCTCTCAACCAGCTTCACCTGAAATGCTTTTCCAACTGTCTTGAAGGAGTTCCCACATATGCTGAGCACTTGTTGGCTGCTTTTCCTTCACTCTGCGTTCCGACTCATCCCAAACCATTTCAATTTGGTTGAGGTCGGGGGATTGTGGAGGCCAGGTCATCTGATGCAGCACTCCATCACTCACCTTCTTGGGCAAATAGCCCTTACACAGCCTGGACGTGTGTTGGGACATTGTCCTGTTGAAAACAAATGACAGTCCCACTAAGCCCAAACCACATGGGATGGCGTATCGCTGCAGAATGCTGTGGTAGCCATGCTGGTAAAGTGTGCCTTGAATTCTCAATAAATCACAGAAAGTGTCACCAATAAAGCACCCCCACACCATCACACCTCCTCCTCCATGTTTTACGGTGGGAAATACACATGCTGAGATCATCCGTTCACCCACACCTCGTCTCACAAAGACATGGCATTTGGAACCAAAAATGTCCAATTTGGACTCCAGACCAAAGGACACATTTCCACCAGTCTAATGTCTATTGCTCGTGTTTCTTGGCCCAAGCAAGTCTCTTCTTATTATTGGTGTCCTTAGTATTGGTTTCTTTGCAGCAATTCGACCCTGAAGGCCTGATTCACACAGTCTCCTCTGAACAGTTGATGTTGAGATGTGTCTGTTACTTGAACTCTGTGAAGCATTTATTTGGGCTGCAATTTCTGAATCTGGTAACTCTAATGAACTTATTCTCTGCAGCAGAGGTAACTCTGGGTATTCATTTCCTGTGGAGGTCCTCATGAGAGCCAGTTTCATCACAGAGCTTGATGGTTTTTGAGACTGCACTTGAAGAAACTTTAAAAGTTCTTGAAAGTTTCCATATTGACTGACCTTCATGTCTTAAAGTAATGATGGACTGTCATTTCTCTTTGCTTCTTTATACCCCCCCGAGACAATGCCAAGAGTGTACAAAGCTGTCATAAAGGCAAAGGGTGGCTATTTGAAGAATCTCAAATCTCAAATATATTTGATTTGTTTAACACTTTTTTAGTTACCACATGATTCCATGTGATATTTCATAGTTTGGTTGTCTTCACTATTATTCTACAATGTAGAAAATAGTAAATATAAGAAAAACCCTTGAATGAGTAGGTGTTCTAAAACTTTTGACTGGTAGTGTATAGTCAGGTGGTTGCGGATGGATTATTAGCAAATGCGGATTGGTGCGGGTGAACAACCAGCGGGGACTGTGGGTTATCAGTCCACTAACGCACGCACATCTGTTTTCAACCTGACCCTCAGTCACAACACCTAGATCTGGTTGACAGTCAACAAGGTAATGGCTTACATAAATTCAAATTAACTGGTGATATCGAAATCCTGCTCAGTGCAATGACCGGTAGTCAAACATACATATTCACATACATACGTATTCTCTCCCACACACACACACACACACACACACACACACACACACACACACACACACACACACACACACACACACACACACACACACACACACACACACACACACACACACACACACACACACACACACACACACACACACACACCACACACAGAGTACTCTACTGTACATTATCCCACGAACTTGCCATGAGCAAAGATATACTGAGTTATGCATTAAATAAAACCATAGACATTTATCTCAGTGAGCATTTGGAGACAGAACAGCATGAATTTACAAGCCAGGATTTTCTCTCTGGTGAACAGGACACGTGTTTGGTGGGAGGGCGTCCAATTGGCCATTTTGGCACAACAGAGGCCAATGGCCAGTCAGGGGAAGGACTTAGGTTGTCTCCCAATGACTCTCTCCTTTCTCTCAAAGTGTGCACATGTTCACTTCCCTTCATGGATATGACGGGAAATGACAGCTATAAGAAACTCCCTCCAGCCCATCCCCACTCCAATCCAATGATTTTTAATTTGTGGAGAATAGTGAACAAGTGCACACTTCAGGAAGAAGAAGAGATTATTGGAACATACCCAAGATTTGATCTTTCTCACACATGCTCAGTAGAGCTAAAATCCGCTAGTGCAGTCATATCACTCTGTACGTGTTAGAGATACTGTAGTGGTTAATTGCATTGAGCTGTGAAGGGGAATATGAGAAGAAAAACGCCCAAGGTGACCTCATTATGACAGATTTGTTCCGACTGTCATTAGAAATCATTCACTCTGTCACTCAAATCTTTCGAGAGAGAGAGAGAGAGGGGGGGATGGATGGAGAGACAATTATGGCTTGGTCTGGAGTTGTGATTGTCTAAAATAACGACAATTGCGATATGAAAGCTCAGAAAATAATAAAGTACTCAACATCAATTTGTGAATTTGTTTTGCGTACAAACTTCAAGCCCCCCTAAAACTTTGAATAAAATTCCAATTACAAAGAAAGTGTTTAAAACTTTCCGCTTACGCATTAGCCATACTGTTTAATCATGAGGGATTGTAATACTGGATTTTATTCTAATAAAGTGTTATCTCCAGCATGCTGCTAAATATGGAGGGAGGTGAAGAGTTATATAACTTTTCACTGATATTCATTAATAGGGTGGCTTTTGAAATTACTATTGCCTTACTTAATTTCCCCTTTTGTTTCAAGGGATAGATAAAAAGCTGCAGGGTCTGTCTGAAAGATGTGATATGCTGAATCCAGAGCAGCAGCCTCCATTTTGAAACCCTGTTCTGGGGGGGGGAACAACTTCATTTCATAAGAGGGATAGTTCTAGTACTGTACAGTATTGTGTTTGCTAAGCCCTTCACACTACCCTCAGTGTTCCATGTAATGTTTCTCTTCTCCTCAAACCAAAATGCAACCTTCAAATCATCCGCAAAAAAAAAAAGTATCACAAAAATTGCTGCCTTGCCTTCTACATTACTATTTCTGAGGTTGTCTGACTTTCTGTTTTTAAAAGCTGTCGAATACTTGAAAATGTTAAAGCGTTTTGCCAGAGGTACACAGCAAATTCTCCAGTGTTGAATCAACACTGACAGGGGGTAGCAGGGCATCCTAGCAGTTAAGAGCGTTGGGCCTGTAACCGAAAAATGACTGGTTCCAAACCCCTTAGCTGACTAGGTGAAAAATCTGCTGATGTGCCCTTGAACAAAGCACTTAAGTGTTGCATTTAACACTGGTTCAGTGTCTATATGGGTCCATGCTTTTCAGTGTTAAATTAACATACTGCTTAGTGTAAAGCCTTATTTGCATATTTCCCAGAGTGCCATTAGATTGAATTATAGAGTTACCAATGTGCTGTATTATGTCATGTTTCATGTTTTGTGTGGACCCCAGGAAGAGTAGCTGCTGCTTTCACAACAGCTAATGGGGATCCTAATGAAATACCAAATACCACCCATGGCTCTATTTGTTAGTGACAGACATGGTTGTTGCATTCATCCATTTTCAGTCCATTGGACTTAACCAAGTGAGATCCTAAGCAGTTATTATGTTATTATTCAAATGTAATTGTCATACACAATACAACAAGTATTTAATAAGGCCTTATTTAGAGGACCTAGTTTTACCTTAATACAGCAGCCTGAAGTCATGATAGGCCCCAAGTCACATTATGATGGCTTGCAAAGTGATGTGTAATTCCTATTGGAATCCAGCCAAAGTGGGGATATCCAACATTCAGAATGACTGCTGGGTTGGGAAGACTAAGATCAGGGTGGGTAATTAACACCCGCCAAATGCGGGTCAATTTTGTCATGTTGGCGGATGATTGCACACAGCATTTGGGACGTTTTAATTTTGTATTTTTATTTCGTAATTTTTACCCCCTTTTTCTCCACAATTTTGTAATATCCAATTACGATCTTGTCTAAAGTAATTGAGCATGGAACACTTGTACTCCTTGTAAAAAATGTCAGCGTTAGTACTAATAATAATAATAAATAGGCTGCATCACTCAGCATTTTGTGGCAGGGCAAGGACTTTGTTGATTCTTGAAGTTCAGTTGTAAAACTGTTTATCTTTCTTTTTTTTAATTATTATTATTATTTATTTTTTTCGTATTTATTTTAACATACATTGGTTTAAAGACTCAGGTCACAAACATGTAATTGAATTAAGCAATATATCACATTACTTCTTACTAGTAATACATTTCTTGTTTTAGAAACATTACAAAGCATGCTCATCTGTTATTTGTGATTGTTGGTGTGATCATGGCAAAAAAATGTTTTGGCTGGAAAATTAGTTAAACAATCAAAGTACATGCAAAAACATAGATATTGAAACAAACAATTCCCCAAATCAATCTGCAATACAGCATGCTGGGTAATATGATAATGATGGGTGTGGTTTTGGTTTAACTGATTATTAACACCAACATTGGGGTTCAGGTAACACTGGCCAATTTGCTGTGTAGCTAATGCTAAAAAAGACAAATCAGTGTCAGTGGGCTTCTAGTAAATCCCACATCCACCACAGGTATCAGTGCTGTGGACAGACAGCCCTATGGGCTAAACAAAACACAACACAAGTCAACATTATCACTAAAGCCTGCCAGAGGAACACAGGACCAGTCTTCTCAGTGCCTACTGGCTGGTGGGTATACCACCCTTCCCCAATCGTAGCATCTTTGTCAAAGTTGCTCAACGTGTGTTTGCTGGAGAGCCGGGGGTTCCTGGTTTTGTATGCGACTGCCTTTGTCTGTACCATGAACCACAGACTCCCCTACAGAGTCCCCTGTATCACCAATGCGGCCAGGGATGGACTGGGACCATACATTTCGAACACACCAGACCATTTTTTTCCTCAAGGCCCCCATTATTAGCCAAATAAACCAACTTTTTGTTTTTGACAGGCCCACTGGGCTAAAGATGGACCAGCCCATCTGGCATTTACCAGAACTGCCCTACGGCCAGTCTGTTTCTATCTGTGACTACGAAGAGGAGGAAGCTGGAGCTCATTTATGCCCTCCTTCAATAAATAGCTAAATCAGAGAGTTAATCTTGCACAGCTGCTGTGCTGTATTCAAGGGAGTTGTGGGTGGAACCCAACACTGACGCAAGTGTCAGATTAAGAAACATTCCATATCCTGCCGGAGTTGGTATTCGAATTCATTTAATTTTGTATTCTACCTGCCTGATGTGCTGTTATTTCTCCTTCATATTGCTTCAGGACAAAATATGATTATTATTATTATATCTGACTGCTGAAAAGACCAATAGTGGCGTAAAGGAAGAAAGGGATAAGGGAGAAAGGAAAATAAAGAGAGGGAAGGTAGAAACTAGGTAGGCTGCTGGAGAGAAACCAAAAAATAGATTTTTTTCCATCCAGCTGTGTAGCACAACAGCGGCTAGTTGGTTTTCTCACTCACACAAATAAAATAAAATTGTATGTGTTACATGCGCCGAATACAACAGGTGTAGACCTTACCGTGAAATGCTTAGTTGCAAGTTAACAAATTATTTAATAAATAAACTAAAGTAAAAAAAATCGAATAAAAAAAAGTAACACAAGAAATGTACATAACAATGCCGAGGATTTATACAGGGGTTACCGGTACCGAGTCAATGTGCGGCGGTACAGGTTAGTCGAGGTAATTTGTAAAGTAACTATGCATAGGAAATAAACAGCAAGTAGCAGCAGTTTAAAAACAAGTGGGGGGGGGGTCAATGTAAATAGTCCGGGTGGCCATTTGATTAATTCTTCAGCAGTCTTATGGCTTCGGGGTAGAAGCTGTTGAGGAGCCTTTGGATTCTATACTTGGCTCCCCGGTACCGCTTGCCGTGTGGTAGCAGAGAGAACAGTCTATGACTTGGGTGACTGGAGTCTTTGACAGTTTTTGGGGCCTTCCTCTGACACTGCCTAGTATATAGGTCCTGGATGTCAGGAAGCTTGGCCCCAGTGATGTACTGGGCTGTACGCACTACCCTCTGTAGCGTCTTACGGTCAGATGCCGAGCACTTGCCATACAGGAGGTGATGCAACCAGTCAAGATGCTCTCGATGGTGCAGTTGTATAACTTTTTGAGGATCTGGGGACCCATGCCAAATCTTTTCAGTCTCCTGAGGGGGAAAAGGTGTTGTCGTGCCCTCTTCACAACTGTCTTGGTGTGTTTGGACCATGATAGTTTGTTGGTGATGTGGACACCAAGGAACTTGAAACTCTCGACCCGCTCCACTTCAGCCCCTTTGATGTTAATGGGGTCCTGTTCGGCCCTCCTTTTCCTTAGTCCACTATCAGCTCCTTTGTCTTGCTCACATTGAGGGAGAGGTTGTTGTCCTGGCACCACTTAGCCAGGTCTCTGACCTCCTCCCTATAGGCTGTCACATCATTGTCGGTGATCAGGCCTACCACTGTTGTGTCATCAGCAAACTTAAGGATGGTGTTGGAGTCGTGCTTGACCACACAGTCGTGGGTGAACAGGGAGTACAGGAGGAGACTAAGCACACACCCCTGAGGGGCCCCAGCGTTGAGGATCAGCGTGACAGATGTGTTGTTGCCTACCTTTACCACCTGGGGGTGGCCCGTCAGGAAGTCCAGGATCCAGTTGCAGAGGTAGGTGTTTAGTCCTAGGGTCCTTAGGTTGGTGATGAGCTTTGTGGGCAATATGTTGTTGACCGCTGAGCTGTAGTCAATGAACAGCATTCTCACATAGGTGTTCCTTTTGTCCAGGTGGGAAAGGGCAGTGTGGAGTGCGATTGAGATTGTGTCATTTTTTTACCTTTATTTAACCAGGACAAGCCCATTGAGACCCAGAGTCTCTTTTTTAAGGGAGACCTGGCCAAGAAGGCAGTAACAATCAATACATTACATAATTAAAACATACAACAATACAACAACATGATCCAGCCTAAAAAAAGCATGTACACTCCCATCAATATTTTAAATTAATTCAGTGGCACTAACATATCTAGATGAAGCATGGATTGTAGATTATTCCATGCGTCTGGTGCACAAGAAGAGAAGGCAGTCTTGCCTAATACTGTGAATGTCTTGGGGACTTTAATAAGTAGCAACCACCTAGCAGACCGGGTATGGTAACTGTGGTCATCTGTGGATCTGTTGGGGCGGTATGCAATTTTGAGTGGGTCTAGGGTTTCCGGCATGACGGTGTTGATGTGAACCATGACCAGCCTTTCAAAGCACTTCATGGCTACCAACGTGAGTGCTATGTGGCGGTAATCATTTAGGCAGGTTACCTTCACTTTTTTGGGCACAGGGACTATGGTGGTCTGCTTGAAACATGTAGGCATTACAGACTCGGTCAGGGAGAGGTTGAAAATGTCAGTGAAGACACTTGCCAGTTGGTCCACGCAAGGTTTGCGTACACGTCCTGATAACCCGTCTGGCCCCGTGGCTTCGTGAATGTTGACCTGTTTAAAGGTCTTGCTCACATCAGCTACGGAGAGGGTGATCACACAGTCGTTCGGAACAGCTGGTGCTCTCATGCATGCTTCCGTGTTGTTTGTTGATTAGTTTGACCCTAGATCACATCTTGGAGTGTATACATTCACAGACAGGAACAAGAAGCTTCAGGAACCATGGAACAGTGCACAGAAACACATATTCCAACATACTCACAGTTTTAAATACTAGGCGTAAAATTACAGATGTAAAATTGGACCAGTTTCTCAAAGCAGGAAAATAGTACTGCAGCAGCAGGAAATGTGAAATACTGTGTTATAAGGATTATTATAATTAATTATTAATGGACATTTTTGTAGGGGTTGATACATTTTTAGTTAGGATAATTCAAGTCTGACATTTTAAAGTGGAAATTACAAACTTTAGAAGCCTTTTTAAAGCTTGAATATGCTAAAATTTGCATTTCCTGCGGTGCAGGAAAATTCTCTGCGACAACAGTGATCAAATTAAGATACATCTGTAGACATTGTAAATCAGCATAGAGCCCTATTTATAGACATCCTATGGCTGTGCATCCTTATATGTCTTTTTAAGAACACCTTTTGGGCTGCATGCCTCATTTCCTCTTCTTTTAGCGGTCTGTCTGGGCTGTGGGCTGATTACCAGGAAGTGCTGATTCCAGTTGCGCTGCTTATCTGTCTAATTAAAGTCAATGGCTGGTGCCTGGTACGCACAGAACCAAGAAGTCATGTGTCTTGCTGCTGCTGCTGCTAAGTTCTCAGGCACACCAATATGAATCTGCACAGGCAGACACAGGGACTGTAGCCATGCTGTCACACTGACACAGTGTGCAGTCAATGTGTATGTGTGTCAATGTGTGTCAATGTAGTCCATGCCAACAACTACTGTACAGTACAAAGATCTAGGGGTGAAACATTCTGGAAACTTTCTCAAAGTTCACAGGTTTTCCAGAAATCCCGTTTGGAGGATTTTCACATTTCCTGCTTAGAGATGGATTGAAATGAACTGAATTGGTACATGGAAGACAATGGGGGAGGGTCATGCTTTTTCAATTTTAGTCAAGGGGAGGGTTTAGTATTTTTTTGTATCTAGTCCAGGGGATGGTCATGTAATTTGTAATTGATGAAATGTCAGAATTAGTTGCTGTTTTAGAATTCGTTATTATGCTATACTGTATATCGATGTGTGACCGCCACTCATCTCTGATTCCCACTCAATATCAATTGCGCCTATAGGCTATTTATTGTGGTCTCAATCAAAATGATCCATAGCCTATAGACTATAGGCTATAACGTTCATGCTTGGTGAAGCACAGAGCAAAGTGATATTTCGAAGATAGCTGATGGGATGGTGTACATTTAACTAGGCTGCATTACACACTACAATGGATATGCCAACCCTGAGCCCCAGCCTGCTCTCTTCTTGATGATTAAAAGCTTTTTTGTGTGCTGCCTGACCAACGCTGTGCAGGCTTACAGTGGCAGTTCAGGAGGAGAGTCAAATAATTATTACAATTTGTTTTAGTTTTTGGCCAAGTCCAAAAATGCAATAGGCCTATTTAGCGCATGGTGCTGAAAGTAAGCAAATTCAAGTACACATAATTAATTTCAACTGATTAAATCGGCCTGGAATCGGGTGTTGGACTCACCTGGGAAATCAAAATGAATGACTGCCCAGAATCGTCACAAGTACATCGGGCCATTTCTGTCTACCGGAATTCAGCCGACTTTGTCGGCATCTTACCAGAATCCTCCCAGAAGCGGCCTGATGCAAATTTAAATAAATCTATACAAAATTACCCGATTTAGTAATATAAAATATTACTATTATACATTTTATACATACAAATTATACCCATTCACAAAAAAACATTTTGTGTCGGAAGAAACACCATACTGGTGACCGTCTCAGTGTGCATGAGCCTGGGCCGCCACAGGAGTCGCTACAGTACGATGGGTCCAGGACATCCTGGCCAGCCAAACCCTCCCCTAATTCAGATGACGCTGGGCCAATTACATGTCGCCTCATGGGTCTCGAACCAGCATCTATAGCAATGCAGTTGCACTACGATGCAGTGTCTTAGATCGCTGCACCACTCGGGAGGCTCAATCAACAAAGTTTTTAATGCTTATCAATTGCCTTGAACAAAGTCTCAAAATACTAAAATACTACACAGGACTCTAAAAGAATTTCATTTAAATGTTAATTGTATTTTCTGAGCACAGAACTAATGACAAAAATGGCGGCAAAGTCGGCTGAATTCCGGTAGACAGAAATGGCCCAATGTACGATTCCGGGCACTCATTCAATAAATAATGAAATGTTAATTATATAATGCAGCCCGTGTAATCATCTGCCAGAGAGAAGCCCCACTCGGCCCAAGCCCCAAGTAATACATTTGGGCCAGGTAACTCACACCGGTATTGGCCCGAGCTCAATCCCCGCATCCTAGCCATAAGTAATACTGCCGAAGGTGGCCCAGACTCGGGCCACATGACGTGAGTGCCCCGATTCTCAGTCGGAATCGGCCCAGATCCACTGTGTTAGCTGGGTAACAACAAGAGGGCTTTGGGTTGGAGCCTATTTCTTCCTTTTTAAGAAATAAGAGGTAGGCCGACCTATTTGACAGACGAAATTAGGCTATAGGCTGCTATATCCATACATTTGTTGGCCAATTCCTCCACCCGCCATGCACTCTTTAAATAGCCTATCTCTGTGTCAGTTAAGGGCTGTTAAGTTAAAACCAGGACTCGAATTGAGTCGGTATGAGTGGGTATTGGCAATGTGGCCAACCTTTTATTAAAGAAAATGAAATAAAAATAAATAAAAAGTGATCTATAATAGAACTTTGGTCTACGATGCTTTATGCTACAAACAAGTTGTAAAATACCCAGGAAAGACATGACTGATGCATATGGGGATATCATTGTTTCATTTCTTTTCAGAGGCTGAGCTACAACCTTTTATAGCCGAGGAGACAAGATGCTTACTTTGCTTAGGAAGTAATCTAATTCTGTCACCATCAATTGATTAAGCTATTCACTGTCTGTACAATAGAAGATGTTTAAACCCAGATAGCTCTTAGGGAAACACTTCGTTAGGTTAAGCCTCCGGAAGAGGAGTAGCCAGCAGTTAAAATGAACATTTTTCTGCGTCGGTAGGCCTACTCTGTCTGGGGTGGAAAGGTAGACCTAACTTTTGAAAGCACCATGCTCAGATTCCTAATGACTGAATTATTTGCAAACAGGGACAGTTTCATTACAAACAAGATACACTGATTTGGCATTTGAGAAAGATGATAAGATGAACACATACTGTAGGCATATCTCCCTGTCCATTTTGGTAATTTATGTGGTATTATAAAAGATTCTGCTAATCGGTAAAAATGACGTAGAATTGCATGACATATTTATAATAGGAAGAAAAACATTTTTTGGGGGGGGGGTCTGCAAATACCATGATAAATTCATGCAATGCTTTTACTATTACTGAGATCTTTCCACCCTTACTCTTTTCAACGGTGGTCTGTGAACACAGAACCTTCTGGCCCACAGCCCTCTGTGCTATGAAAATTCCTGCCTTGCCATGTAATGCTTACAGGACGAAGGACAGTTCCTAAAACTGCATATCTAAGGCTCCGGTCTGTCCAAGAAGTGAGGCTAAACGGTAGGCATGTTCTCTGCTATCCACTTTACGTTTTAATCATTATTTTGGGTATAGGGGAGGGTCACTTTTTTTCAAGCGTTCGGGGAGGGTTTAGGAAAAATATATTTTGCTGAGGGAGGGCCATCCATTTTCATTTCAGAGAGGTCAGATTTTCTCCATGTAACCCTTATTATAAATAATGTTCACTCCCTTACTCCCTGTTGATTCCAAGGGACTGTGATTTATGGAAAACGTAGGCATTTTGGTAAAGTTACCAATTCTGCAATCCTACAAAAAACGCAAATTGACTTACAACAGCATAAGATACTGGATTAGCTATAGACAACTTTACAGAAAGTGAAGTGGGCTTAGCGATATGTTTAAAAAAAATCAGGGCACTGAGGTAACATTACAGTAAAACCTGAGGGGATTTTATAGAGGTTTTAAAAGTATACAGTTTTCACAGATCGCAAAATTCATAAAAAGTTATGATAGGTGCTGCAGAGGCGGTGTGACATTTTGACTGACATCAGCTGTGAGTAGGACTGGCCACTGTACAATAATAATGGCAAGTTCCTGAATTTAGACAGGTACCTGTCAGGGTTATAAAGAGAAAAAGTTCAGTGAGAGAGCATGAAAGAGAGGGAGTAAAAGGGAGGAGAGAGACGGACAGAGAGAGAGAAGGAGAGAGAGAATTCCCTGGAGAGAAAGAGCCAAACAGTTTCCCAGGTACTGTAGATGCGAGTCTAAAAAGTCACTCGTTTTGCTGTTAACACTTCCAGGTGCTAATGCAACACCTGCTACACCTCCTGGAGGGAGGTTCAGCCTGTGTGTGTTGACAGGGAGAGAGACTGCTGTAATGGTCAGAAGCCTCCAATCTCAAACGTAATTGGACTTCCTCTAAAAACATGAGTGTGTGTGATAATTAGATAAACATTCAAGCACAGTGCTTTGTCATTATCACACGTCTTGTTATAGATATGTCAACTTCCTGCTGGAAAAAGTTAACTACTCATTATTCTCTATTTTTGTTCATGTCTGTCTTTTCTCAAAGCACAATATTCTGTAATTTTCTCGCCGACTTTGTCCATGTGCCTAACTATCCTAGCTTACCCGGGACTAAAATAGGCCTACTGCACAGTAATAGTGCTGAATACATCTCCCTAAAGCAAAACCACCATACAGTAGGTATTTAGACAGCTGTCACTGCCCCAGAAGACTGGCTGGTGAATATTTATATGTATTCCCCTCCATCTTGTCTCCCTCAGTCAATCTTGGGCGAATATTGGAGTTAAATTGAAAGTGAGCATCCTTTAAGAGCGGCTTCAGATAGGACCCAGTTATCACTTGGAAAGAGGACCCTGGAAGACGTGATGTTTCTTCTGAAGTCGCCTAGCCCCGCGCATACGAGCCACTGACCAGTGACAGCCAGCGCCATATATATATATATATATATATATATATATGAATGAGAGAGAGAGAGAGAGAGAGAGAGAGAGAGAGAGAGAGAGAGAGAGAGAGAGAGAGAGAGAGAGAGAACACAGTCCTACACACAGAGAAGATGGACAGGGAAATGGGATTGATGTGATGGAAAACATGTCCTGTAGGAGGACCTACAGATGTTGAGAAAATGTACTGTCGTTTTTCCCCTTATTGTTAAGAGAATAATAATACCAATACTGTATTTTTGGATAACAGATCAAATATTCTGATACGTTTGATATCATGCTTCTATAAAGCCGGACGGTATTATGTAGCTTTACTTATGAGACGTCACACTAATACACCACAACCAGGATTATCTCTTGACCCCGCCCTGACCCTAAGACAGAACGGGACATTTTATACTGCTATCTGAGAGTACACCTGTGATAGAGGTCAGTCACACCCAAACCCTTGGAAATTAGCAGGTGGAAACCATGACATTGACCGCGACCGTACCCTCATCCGGTCGTATGCTGAAGCCTATAATCTAACATAATGGAAGGGTGGGTAAGAAAGTAACAAAACAAAATAAACGGGTGAAAATTGAGCCAGGGTGCAATGCAAAGACATGAAGCCTATGTATTATAGAGGAAGGCAACATGGGTACTAGGGTGCTTATACCTGTTGAATGTGAATGAGGCTCTCTCACACACACATACGCACGCACACATGCACACACGCACACAGGCACGTATGCAAATGGCCACAAATGCAGGCAGACACACACACACGTCAGAGCTCCCTGTCGAGCTGCTCACTGGGGTGTCTATTAGGATATAAGCTTCGCTTCAAAGGATGCCATTGGATAATGACAACAGTTTAAATGAAGTTGATGTGAGTAGGATGAAATTCATGACAGGTAGGTCTACACCGTAGTTCCTGCAGTTAAACGACCAAATCGCCCTCTAGAGGCCTCATGGGTGGAATGGTATTAATAATTTTCATAATTTCATAATGATTTTTTTTTTTAAATTATGCCCAAAATCCTCTGGTTTGTTATATTTCAGTCTTCTGTGATGTATAATAATATAGGGCTATAAACTCAAAATAGAATACATTTCAACTCTATATCTGATATGGTACAGGTTTTAAAGCCCATAACCCTGTGTGAGGTGTATACTTTTGTTTCAAAGTAAATTTGTTTAATACTACCAAGAAACACTCTGTGTGACCCTGATTTAACCCACTGCAGTAAAAGGTTAGAACACAAAGCCAGTGTGGTCAAAACACATGTTATAATAGATTTCAACTTTGCTGTATGTAGTGTACCTCCTAATGAGTCATTCTACACTAATAGAAATTACCTTGCCTAAATGTTTTTTTTTGTTTGTTGCCAGAAAAACAAAAACAAAAACATTTAAAAGTTCATACTTTAATATTTTAATACCTTGAAAAACTAAAGCTGACAATATCATGCGTTTGAATTCTCAGAAATAACAACCACACAGACTGTATATGGCATATTTATTTTACTAAACAAATTACTACCAATGTCTGAAGCTGTGATTTCAGCCAGCTCTGATCCTTTCGAAAGAAGTGAAACTACAAAAGCAAATAGGTCTTTGGAGATAGAAAGCCCTAAATGTCATCCAGCTGCTTTGAAGGTGACTGGCTGGCTTTGTTTTTCTCCACTTGTAGCTCACAAAAAAACACTGCCAAAGCAGAGTGACTGACTGCCTGCCTGCCACCGCTTTCAGGGGACACTTTACACTGGCTGGCGCCTTCATTAATAAGGCAAAAACCCACACAACTGTCAAGGCTGAACCCATATTGACCATCTCCCTTTGTTCTGTATAGACAAACTCTGTGGCTGATAACACACTATTGATAGTTGAGAACACAATTTGGTTGTTTGCGCCTGCTCGTGTGCATTACCAGATTCCCAGGATTCGGAACCATGATGGTCTTTAACAGTAATTGAAATGAACACGTGCAGCCTATACAGGGAAACACATGCACAAATGTTTATGACACAAGCGAGGGCGAAACATGTTGCAATATGGGGATTGGAGTCTTCTAATGCAAACATGTTGAAAATCTTACACAAAGCTGATTGGTTCAAGTTCTGTCTAGTTTCTATCATCATCATGGACATGGTCATTTCAGACCTCATCTTGTGGTGGGAAAAGAGCAGGAGGAAGATATACAGCAGGGGAGGAGGTAGAAGAAGGTAAGATGGACAACGAAGGGAGGAGAAGACACGGGGGGGAAAGAGGACAGGACAGAGGAAGGTTCTGCCTGTCTAAACGGTGAAATTTCTAGCAGCAGAACACGTTGGGCTGCAGCTCTAATGGCATTCACGGTGGGGTTGGAAGGGATCGATGCTGTTCCTTGTAAACTGATCCCCTACGAGCACTGTCTGAGATGACCTGGGGCAAACACACACCGAGAAATGCATCTCCTCGTTCTCAAACTGGCACCCTTTTCCCTATTTAGTGCACTACACAGGACAACTTTTCCCTGTAAATGTACAGCACTATAATGGCAGAAGAGTTGCCAGCCCGTGGAAATACAATAGCAACAGCTGAATCTTTCAGTATCCTTTGGTTTCCTGTCCCCATAATTTCAGATTGCATATCTCGTTCATATGCATCGTTGCTGAATTGCTTGCTACACACAAGCAGCGATGTAAGGTTGGCTGCAGGAGTTTTTACATTGTATTTACTATTTCTAATTGCTACTAACCATCTTCTGCATCTATATATATATATCTTATACCAGAAAACGGTAGAATTTGGTGCCTTCTTCCATTGATGTCCTGCTCTTGCTTCTTGTCTCTTTTTCCACTTTGCCTAATTAACTTTACCTCTGGTAGACCTAACTCTATCAAAAGCTCTTTCTCCCACCAAATACAACTGTGACGACAAGCTCCATATAAGGACATATCATGTGCAGGGTTTCCCCCACGAGGTTACACATGCACAGTTGTTACCCATCTCTGCTGCTGTGGTGGTCGGCTATATAAAAAAATGATATAAAATAATTGCAAATGTTTTAGGTGGAAAAGTACACATTTCCTGACTCAAAAAGATGATTGTTCTTTTGACAAAAATAGCTAAATCGGCCTTATACATTCAATAAAACAATGAATTTGTCCACAGTTCGCGGATTTGTGAATCCTTAATTCACTGACAACAGAGCAGAGCGAGGCCTGTATCCAGCAAAGTCACGAGTCACAGCTGTCTCAGTTCTGCAATCCAATAGTTTAAATGTATGGAATCCCTTAAACATCTCCTTTAATGTACACAGTGTACAAAACATTAGGAACACCTTCCTAATATAGAGTTGCACCCCCTTTTGACCTCAAAACAGCCAAATTCGTTTGGCATGGACTCTATAAGGTGTCGAAAGCATTCCACAGGGATGCTGGCCCGTGTTGACTCCAATGCTTCCCACAGCTGTGTCAAGTTGGCTGGATGTCCTTTGGGTGGTGGACCATTCTTTATACACACGGGAAATTGTTGAGCGTGAAACACTCTGCAGCGTTGCAGTTCTTGACACACTCAAACTGGTGCACCATGGCACCTACAATCATACCCCTTTCAAAAACACTTTAATGTTTGGTTTTGCCCATTCACCCATACACATATACAATCCATGTCTCAAGGCTTAAAAATCTGGTCTTCTGCTCTTCGTCTCCACTGATTGAAGTGGATTTAACAAGTGACATCAATAAGGGATCATAGCTTTCACCTGGATTCACCTGGTCAGTCTACGTCATGGAAAGAGTAGGTGTTCCTAATGTTTTGTATACTCAGTGTATGTGGTATAATTTCAGAAGGCTCAGTTTCCATTCCAAACCCTTATAGCTAGGTAGATAACTTTGTGGTGTTGTCATGTTTACATGTATTTGAATTAGGACATTTCATCAATAACTCATGTTAAAATTGTGACCACAAGTCTTTGTTTCAGGATCCACAAACAAGCACACAGGGCAAACAGTGGTCCATACACAAACAGAGTGCAAATGACTACTGTTCTTTGTGATGTAAGAGGACCATTCTGTCACATGATTGTGTGCTTGGTCTGGAAAGCTGTGCGAGTCCAAGCACACACACACACGCCTCTCCTGTATCCAGGAGAACGATCACGGGCCCAGAGCTCTGGAGGATCTAAAAGCTATGGATAAATATGTTGAGTGCATATGTTACAATGGTATCAATATGAGTCTGAACACAAACAAGATACAGTCTGAAGCTCACTTGGCATTGCAAATGTGTTCCCGACCTTGTGGCTGTTTGGCGAGACGTTTGGTGTTTAAAACGTCACCTATTTATCAAAACCAAACAATACATTCATTCAATTGGGATATGCGGCGCAGCGGCGGTTTGTGCGGATACCATTACCTTAATTCCAAAACAACATGCTTTGACCCTCCTACCACTTTCAATTCATTTCTCCTTGTTTAGATGCTTTCAATTTATAATACGTCTTCAATTTCCATTTACCAATGGTTCTCCCTTGATGTTGGAAAAGTTTTAGCTTTTTACAATTGGCTTTTCATTTTTCACTTTCATTAATCTCCCATGCTCTCTGATTGTTTCCGTTCGTCCACTTCGAAACCAAGTTAAATTATTCATGCCTGTTTTCCACAAATACCTTGGAGATGGAATTAGCAAACAAACAATGCCAGAGACACTAATCCCTGTCTACAGCAAGATCTTCTAATACACTAGAGCTCAGGCCGGCTGTTGACAGGCGTCTGTTACTGTCTTCAACTTCGCCGATCACAGAGCTGGTGACACAATAAACATGTTTACAGAGCGACACACACACCGCCGTAGTACTAGTAGGATAATACTGGGGAACAATCACAAGGTTGTGTAGGGCAGCCCACGAAATGACTCTTCTTGTCAATTGTATGCAAGAATGTCCTCTGTATTGAATTCAGCATTCTCTGTATTATCTCTCCAACCCCCATTGTCACACCTCTGAGAAGCAGTAACAGTGCATTCGGAAAGTATTCAGACACCTTGACTTTTTCCACATTTTGTTAAGTTACAGCCTTATTCTAAAAATGATTAAATTGTTTGTTTTTTACCCTCATCAATCGACACACAATACCCCATAATGACAAAGCAACAACAAAAACTGAAATATAACATTTACATAAGTATTCAGACCCTTTACTCAGTACTTGGTTGAAGCACCTTGGTCAGCGATTACAGCCTTGAGTCTTCTTGGGTATGACGCTACAAGCTTGGTATACCTGTATTTGGGGAGTTTCTCCCATTCCAGAACCTCTCAAACTCTGTCAGCTACTTTCAGGTCTCTCCAGAGAAGTTAGATCGGGTTCAAGTCCGGGAAGCCACTCTTGTCCCAAAGCCACTCTTATGTTGTCTTGGCTGTGTGCTTAGGGTCATTGTCCTATTGGAAGGTGAACCTTCACCCCAGTCTGAGGTCCTGAGCGCTTTGGAGCAGGTTTTTGTCAAGGACTTCTCTGTACTTGCTCCAATCATCGTTCCCTCAATCCTGACTAGTCTCCCAGTCGCTGACAAATGTCCCAACAGCATGATGCTGCCACCACCATGCTTCACCGTAGGGATGGTGCCAGGTTTCTTCCAGACGTGAAGGTTTGGCATTGAGGCCAAAGAGTTCAATCTTGGTTTCATCAGACCAGAGAATCTTGTTTCTCATGGTCTGAGAGTCCTTTGGTGCCTTTTGGCAAACTCCAAGTGGGCTGCCATGTGCCTTTCACTGAGGAGTGGCTTCTGTCGGGTCACTCTACCATAAAGGCCTGACTGGTGGAGTGCTGCAGAGATGATTGTCCTTCTGGAAGGTTCTCCCATCTCCACAGAGGAACTCTGGAGCTCTGTCAGAGTGACCAATGGGTTCTTGCTCACCTCCCCGATCAAGGCCCTTCTCCCTCAATTGCTCAGTTTGGCCAGGCGGCCAGCTCTAGGAAGAGTCTTTGTGGTTCCAAACGTCTTGCATTTAATGATGTTGGCCACTGTGTTCTTGAGGCCCTTCAATGCTGCAGAAATGTTTTGGTATCCTTTGCCAGATCTGTGCCTTGACACAATCCTGTCTCAGAGCTCTATGGACAATTCCTTCAACCTCTGACATGCACTGTCAACTGTGGGACCTTACAATAGACAGGTGCCTTTCCAAATCATGTCCAATCGCTTTAATTTACCACAGTTGGACTCCAATCAAGTTGGAGAAACATCTCAAGGGTGATCAATGGAAAGAAGATGCACCCAAGCTCAATTTCTAGTCTCATTACAAAGGGTCTGAATAATTACGTAAATAATGTATCCGTTTTTAATTTAGAAATTTGTAAAAATGTCCAAAAAACTGTAGATTGTGTAGATTGAGGGGAAAAAACTATTTAACACACATTACACATACAATGTATTTTTATCTTGCCTTCTCTCCTCTCCTTCTCTTCTCAGGATCGAAGACATGATGTTCTAACACTGGTCTAATGAAAGTCATAGTTTGCATGCCAAATTCCCTAAAAATGCATCCCATTCCCTAAAAAGTCCTCTACTTTGATCAGAGGCCTATGGGCCCTGGTCAAAAGAAGTGAACTGTAAAAAGAATAGGGTGCAGTTTGGGACATAATCACACTGCAAAACCGTAATGTTTTTTTCACTGTAAATAACTGTATAATCAACAGTATCCTACTGTATAAACTGAATACAGTAGATTACCGTAAATTACATTGTGGCAAAATATTCATATTTGATGTATTTAGGACTTTACCATAATGATTGATGTATTTCGGACATTACCATAAAATATACTACGTAAAATACAGCAGCAGTTCACTTACTGTATTTTGGAATGTTCAAAATAGAATGCCACACAGACCACAAGGTCAACTAAATCAAAGCACATCCACTAAAGCAGGGATGGCCAACTAGACTCAGCCATGGGACGTTTTCTTGTCAAAGCGTATGGTCGGAGGGCCAGAACACAATTACAATCATTGTACACTGAACATTTACCACAACTAAGCCCAGAAAGAGATGTATTTGAAAATAACAATCATTTCATAACTTGATTACATTGAGACGTGATCACGTCTCTTTTTTTATTTATGGGAATACTTGGTAAACAGATTTCCTGAATGAAACTCCCACATAATTAGCCACCCGTTAGTAAGAGTGCTGTACCAATTTGACTGATATGTGGTACCACTGCACCATCAAATAAATGTGTATAGGGGACATATTGGAGTGCAGCAAGTCTTAAAGTAACTCTCTGTTGAAAATCTCGCTTTAAAAAGTAGTGACGTTCAAACGAAGCTTCCTGAAGCATTGAGGTTTTCTAGCTGATTGTGTTGAAAATATTGTAGGTTCATTACTCGAGGCTTTGAAAAACACAGTGTACACTAGTGGCACCTACTGCTCAAAATAATTCAGAGCAGCCAAATTGCTATAGATGACGTCCCACACCCCGTACTGCATGCGCAGTGTAGCCTTTTTGTCTTCGACCAATACCAAACCAATGAGGTGGTAACGAAGCTTCTGATGTCATTGATCACGTGCTTCTGATAAAGTGATACAGGCATCAGCACACTGCTTCGAAGTATACTGCTTAGCGATTTCGACTCATGCCTCGGAGCTCCGGGCAACGTTACATCACTATTTAAAAGGTCCAGTTGCTGTTAATTCATATCCAAATAATATTGTTGACTCATCCTATATTCATATTTGTGGCCAAAGCATAAATTGGGGAAAAACACTTACAAACCCTTCCTCAAACTCAAACTGCCCACACTAATTTGTTGTTGGTGAACGCCCATACCATTCCAACACAGAAAAGCTGCTTTTTAACATAATTGTTTTGGGGAAAGGAAAACTATTTCACTCATATTGTAAATAATTATCAGTCATATTTCATAGAAATCTGGAAACACTGGATGGTTACTTTAAACGTTTAATGGTTGAGTAGGATTTACCATGTCCTTTGGTCTGTTTTTTGTTGTTGTAGTAACTGTTAGGAAGCCTTTGTTATGGCATCTAGAAGTGCAAGTGATATATAATACCAAAATGTGGTCATTTAAATAACACACTTCTGGAGGACATAACAAAGGCTTCCAAACTGGCATTCATTGATATGCCGTAATCAGGGGCGGAAAACCCGGGGGGGACGGGGGGGACACGACCCCCCCATCCTGGGAAAAATATGATTTGTCCCCCCCAATATATCACTGAAACATAACTATGTAATTTAAATAATATTAATAATACGCAATGAAAGCAATTGTGCTGATTATAGACACTTAATAGCGCGTTTTTAAGTTTCAAAAGATTGCGACCACCCCGCCCTTTGCCTCACAATGGTTTGATCCACTGCCAGTTCCTTAGCTTGCTACGTAACTGCCGTGAGGTTCATCCAGTCAATCGCGCACACACACACTAGCTGAATATGCAGAGCTAGCGCGCAAATATTAACTATTAAGCTAGCTAGTACCTATTCCATTTATGTGGCGTCGTCAAAGATGGAATCAGCATGCAGATGATGTAAGTTAGTGCTTCAAAGTCGCTGTGATAAGGTTAGCGATAAACTGAAGTCCAAACTGAACAGAACTACACTCTCTTCTACCATTGTCTTAAATATATTTAACGGTCTCGTTGCAAAAGCTAAATTGTCGCAAGGGAACTTTTATTTATTTATTTTATTTCACCTTTATTTAACCCGGGTAGCAAAGATTATAGCAAACACCACTGAAACTGAATTGGTGCTCGCTAGCTTTGCAAATTCAGCTATTGTTGGAAGCCAGCCAATATGAAACAAACTATTAAAATTACAAAAAGTTGCAGCATATGTTGTGTAAATGGTGAACTCATACAGCTGTCAACTCTTGTCATTTTAATCCATTTCACATTTGCTAGCTACCTTTTAGATCGAAGCCCATATAGAATGATTGAAGATGATAGAAGCCCATCTCCTACTGTAAATAACCTACACACTGTGTGTGTAGCCAGCCAGCCAGCCAGGTAGAAAAATGGCAGAAAAATAAAAGACGGACATCAGAGTATTTTTCAATACACCAAAACGCATAGTAAGAACCCTAGTAGCCTAATATCTCAAAGACTAGTTGATAAAATGTTCATAAGAAAGAAATGAAATTCTAATGGAAATGTTTCACAATGATGTCATTAGGCAGAGCAGGCAACAGATGGCACACAGACAGCAGAGTTGGGAACAGATATGCAGGGACAGACTGGCAGAGACAGGGAGTCTCAGGTAAGTTTGTTGAGTCTTTGTTTGGCAACATTATGAAAGGTTCTCCATTTTTTTAACTTATAAAATAGGAACATAATTGGAAAATGCCATGGATACCCCCACTCTCAACTTAAACTGGTGACTGAACTAAGATTTGTTAAAGGCAATGGTATTGCTGTTGTGATTAGTTGTGTAGTTTTGGGTACCGGTAGTTAGGAGTACGGCAAACACCTTATTTCTTTGGTTCCTCAATATACATTTACCATATTACAATGTAGGCTATGTGTTACAGCACTACTTGTGGTGTCCCCCTCAGGAATTGCTCTTGAGAAAATTTCATGTAATTGTCCCCTCCAAAGTGGATATCAGATTTTCGCCCCTGGCCGTAATATGTAAATACATTACCTAGCTGCCAAGCTGTTTGCACCAATCCCATCTAAATACTGTCAAATACAACCCCTATCTCCCCTCAATGAATTGAATTAATTAATTAATTACAGTTACCCTAATAGCATTACAGTAATGCATTGTACAGTAAGTTACAGGCAGCCAGTAAGTTGTCATAAAAACAATGGGAAAAAATATAACAGTAACAGTATTGGATACTGTAAAATATGGTACGGTAACACACTGTACCATTTTTTATGGTAACTTACAGGCAACTGGCTTCCTGTAAGTTACCGTAAAAACAACAGGAAAGGGTTTACAGGGCATACTCTGCAGTCTCTAGGCAAAGGGATTGATTCTCAGTTCAGTCTGGATACCAGGGAGAGTGAACTGACCACTCACTAAAATTAGACAGCTTATAAACTGACAGCCTTTACAGTTGGTGCTTTAATAGAGTATGTGAGTATATTATGCTGACGTGCCTCGGCTGGAGTCGAGGGGGTTAGCATGGAGAATTTACAAGCGAGAGTAGACTTAATCCCCTGATATGAGAGATCAACGCTCGTAGCTGAAGTTTCTCTTACCCTGCAGCTATTGGAACGTGCGCGGGCGCCCCATACACAAAAATTATTGTCACTCAATCCCATGACCATAAACATAGATGAGATGGATATTGCAACGATCACCATGTATAAATGGGAAATGGAGAGGTGATATGTGTCATATCGCGTAACCGTCAACAGTGTGTTGCATTGTGTGAGTGTGTGTGTGTGTGTGTGTGTGGCTCCTGGAAGAGGTGATGCGAGAAGGCCTTTGAGTGCTGCCTGGACTGACAGGTGACGGTAACACGGTAGAGAGAACAGACACACACACACGCTGCCTGGGGGACTGATGGAGATGAGAGCGAGGAAGATTTTGATCACCACACTGAGGCCACTCAACCAGAGAGGGCAGACAAAGATCACACACACACAGACACACACACACACACACACACACACACACACACACACACACACACACACACACACACACACACACACACACACACACACACACACACACACACACACACACATACACATACACAGAGCGACAAAGACACAGAGACAGAGAGACAGAGATAAAAGTGATCTCTAACCTCTGTGCTCATTGATACAGATGTTAAAACATGAACACAGACACAAAGACACACACGCACACACACACACATCCATTTCTCCAGCCGTTACTGTTAGTGTCTGGGGGAGCAGGAGATAAATCCCATTACTTTGTGTGAAGAGCCTAGGTAATTATGTTTGGCATTTTGACAAGTGTTTGTTGGACTGAAGGTCAGCTCTGCGTGGAGAGAAGAGGGAAACCAGCGTTCTATGAAACCCATAGATATAAAACACAGATATTCTCCATTGGTGATCTATGCTAATCTGCTCGGCTGGAGAGAAGACAGAGACCAGCATTCTATAGTGTGGCTGTTATAAATATATGTGTGTGTGGATATCTCTTCCTGACTGAGGGGAACGCAGTGTCTCAGTCTCTCTACATTAAAATTTTATCTAAATTATTTATATATGAATTAGATCTCAGCCTATTGTCTCTCTCCCCCTCACTGCATCTCCCTCCCCCTCTCCCTCTCCAGATCTGCTCCAGATGGCCCCGGCTGCTGGCCCCTTTCAGTCCAGAGGATCACAGCTCATTGACCAGGGCTGTGGTTCTCACGGCCTGGAGCCCGGGGCACCCTGCTGGGCCCCTGGGGTCGACCAGCCATGACAGTCCAAACAAAGGTGTGCCTCACCCCCAGCCCACCAGCCTACACATCCTCCACACAGCCACCCATCCTTGACCACAGAGTGTGGACAGTGCATCCCGATCACTGTCTGAGCTTCATAAGGGGGCGAATGCAATTAGTGTGATATGTTAGTGGTTGGAAGAGAAACATATACTTGGTAGACCTAATAGAATAGAATAGTGTGCCATACTTATACATGATGTCATTGACAAGATTTGCCAATAGAATGCTGTGAAGCAATCTGTCCAGAGTAAGCAACAACAACAAAAATGAAGCATCATCAACTGCATATCCAATGATAAGCTGAAATAAATGGAAGATGACGCAAATTGCTTTAAAAAACAGACAACATTTTATTTTTCAGATGTTTCACAAATGCATGTAAATGTTTTTAACACTGGATGAATGATCTCGGTTCACATACAGTAATTGCTCTAAGGAAACAAAAAACAAACCACGCATGTTTCCACCTATCCAGTTACTGTACACAGAAGAATCAAAAAAGGAGGGAAAATGAGAGGGGTATTACATTTCCCGTGGCTAAAGAAATGTTGGTTAGCAGTGAGCGTAACCAATTTTGACAGAACCAATTTCCCAAGTGAACGTGATTTACATGTTTGCAGAGCAGTCTGATGTATACAGCTTTTCACCACATTCAGAACCTCATTCGATCAGAGAGAGAGAATAAGGAGAGAGAGAGAGAGAGAGAGAGAGAGAGAGAGAGAGAGAGCATGAGCGAATAAAGGAGCAAAAAGAAAGTGTCTTTAATGACACATTGCAACATTGTTTTTTACAGCTTGGTCGGCACGTCATCAAAAATTGAATAAATCATTTCCCGCACACGCGCACGCGCACGCACACACACACACACACACACACACACACACACACACACACACACACACACACACACACACACACACACACACACACACACACACACACACACACACACACACACACACACACACACACACACACACACACAATAGCCTAGTAGTTTTGATAAAGCAGCCGCCTTATCTTTTGTTTTCTAGCCATGCAGGGATTAGTGAGCACAGGTCTTTGTCCACCAGTTTTCCAGTTGAGCAGAACACAAGAGCTCCTAGTAGTTCTTACCTTCACTAATACAGTGAAACCTACCATCATGCTTTTCACTCCTTATTCTACCAGTAACAACCCATAGCCAAATGATGGCAATACTTTCGTTGAGGTAGCAAATCTCCTCTGGTCAAAAGTAGTGCACTATATAGGGAATAGGGTTCCATTTGGGATGCACACTTTGCTTTTCAATGGGATCTCTACCGATAAGAAGGATTTTCAATGGGACCTTTCTCTCCCTATAGATGGCTTTTCAATTAGATATGTGACCCGTTTCAGGAAACTAGGGTCATTACTTCACAGGAGAGCCGTTTGAACATACTTTTTTTATTTTTATCAAAATGCGTTATTTGGCAGAAATGCCTTCTCAAACATGTGAACTTTCATGTGCCTTAACAAACTTGTATGTCATCTGTAAATACGAATAAACGTAAATTACGAGCCTAGTTGGTTTAGCCACAGAAAAAGCCGTCAATCTTCCCGCTAGTCATGATTGGCTGAGATAATGAGTGGGCTGGACATGCCGAGAGATTAGTTTAGATTGGTCTGCCATATAGCACGCTTCTGTCTATTTGAGCTGGTCAGTATGTGTAGGTAATCCTGTCTGACGCTGCTTTTTTATGTATTGCATAGTAAAACTGCAGAAGCCTAATGTCAAATTAAAGTGTACTGTTAGCTAGCTAATGTTAGCTGGCTCACTAGCTAACGTTACGTGTATGCTCTCCACTTTCTGGAGGATCGAGTTTTGAAATCAGTAGAATTCGAGTAGGATAGCTAAGGAGATGGAGAAAACATCTGTCTCCGTATTACATCTTCAAACTAAGGGCAACCATGGCAAATGACAGGAGACGCGTACATCCATTATGTATACGGGTAAGATAGTCTAGCTAGCCACATTTTCAGATATTACACATTTCTAATTTCGACAGAAAGTGGATTCATTTCAAGTTAAAGTGTACTGTTAGCTAGGGAACGTTAGCTGGCTGGCTCGCTAGCTAGCATTGCGTGTATGAAATTATTATTTGTATTTCAGAGCCATTTTCTTGACTGGTTATAGCCTAATGTTTGCTAGCTAACATTGAACGTGGTTGATTAGCTACCTGCAGATTCATGCAGGGTAGTAACATCCTGAGTTGGGATTATGGTTCTTTGTTTAGCTAGCTATCTAGCAAGCTACATGCCTTAACAAAAGACTCCACTACGCAAGTATCAATTTCAATAGAATGTCACTGCAACAACTGTTGATAGACATACTAGCTGGTAAATATGATCTGTCTATCTACTCCGATTTTAAACTGATTTAGTAGAAAGATATCAAAACACCTCACTCACATAGATGTATAATGTAATAAATAAACCTTATTCAATGTAAATGATTAATGTAAATGTATGTCATAACATGTAAAGGTGAAGAAATGTATTTAAATGAATAGAGCCACAGTTGCAAGTTTAAGACCTTCACAAAGCCATGGAAAAATGTATGCATTTAAATGGAGCTATCTTTGACACAGGTCTATTCTCCCAATCAATGTGAGCTTGCTCTCTTCTGATTCTTTCCACTAAAAAGGGGTTTCTATAGATGGTTGGTTGTTTAGCAACAAAACTGACAGGTGTACAACTACTCAGCAAAACAGATCGGGTTGGCTTAGACTGTTGACGACATGTAAACTATATTTTGTCTCCAAATGTTTATTGGAAACAAATTAATTTGCACAATGAGCACTTGTCTCTCAAATACATCGTTACAGTTGTTGGTTAGCTAGCTAGCGAATGTTGACGTCAGTCTAAACACCTCAAAACAAGACATGGTATCAATAACATGATACAACCAGCTGAAACGAGCCACCCACGATTCCCCACATGGCATCTTCTTGTCATTATTGCTAGCTATCTGACAGTTCAGAACCATAACGCAAGCCTTCTGGCCAAATCAATAAGCACGCATACTTTTTGTGACGTTGTCAGTTGACAACAGAATGCTTTTTAAAAGAAATACTCAGTATAGAGCTAAACTAAAGGAACACTTTACAGTCAATGGTCAACACACAATGAGGCCAAGGGTTTGATGTGTGTGTGTGTGTGTGTGTGTGTGTGTGTGTGTGTGTGTGTGTGTGTGTGGTGTGTGTGTGTGTGTGTGTGTGTGTGTGTGTGTGTGTGTGTGTGTGTGTGTGTGTGTGTGTGTGTGTGCATGCGTATGTGCGTGTGAGTGACAAGTTCATCATGCGGCCATGTTGTTCATGCACAGTCACACAGAGGTCAAAGGTAATCCAGCTTTACCCAGGAGGCCGAGTGATTTGGCTGTCAGTTTGTGTTTCACATTCAACCCAGAGCATCTTCATTTTACTTCTGAAGTACCACAGTATGAGTATTATAGGTATAAAACATTCTGGAAAATAATTTATAATAATGCAGAATAATATAATTTCAGTGCATTCGGAAAGTATTCAGACCACTTTACTTTTTCCACATTTTTCCACATTTTACTTTCCAACAGGACAACTACTCTAAGCACACAGCCAAGACAACGCAAGGAGTGGCTTCGGGACAAGTCTCTGAATGTCCATGAGTGGCCCAGCCAGAGCCTGGACTTGAACCTGATCGAACATCTCTGGAAAGACCTGAAAATAGCTGTGCAGCAACGCTCCTCATCCAACCTGACAGAGCTTGAGAGGATCTGCAGAGAAGAATGGAAGAAACTCCTCAAATACAGGTGTGCCAAGCTTGTACTGTCATACCCAAGAAGACTCGAGGCTGTAATCGCTGCCAAAGGTGCTTCAACAAAGTACTGAGTAAAGGGTCTGAATACTTAAGTAAATGTGATATTTCCATTTTGTATTTTTAGTAACTTGGGGTCTGTGTACCCACATCCATACTCACACATGCAGTCAGAGCCGGCACTAGCCTTTTAGGGGCCCTAAGATGAAATCTTTTTTAGTTAATTTCCTGCAGTTCTTGCCATGGGATGTAGAGAAAATGTTGCAGTTTTAAAGAAAGTTTTCTGCAATTTTACACATTTCGCCATAGGTTGGAGAGAAATGTTGGCGTTTTTTAATATGATATCTGAGTGACAGTGATTAACAAAATCAATGAGGGCCCCCCAGTCGGTAATTTCACCATGATTACTACAAGTTCAGATAGCTGGCTAAACTAATTTCCCAACCTACAATTTATTTTGCTGACATGGGGTAATTGAGTGGCTTTCTGTGACTGACATAAGAGAAAACTGCTGACAAACAAATTTCAAAATTGCACCTTGTTTATTCTACTATTCTAACTCTCAACAATATGTTTAGACCCTGACTGAGTTCCCAATTATTTCAATTTTGTCATTTTTGGAAAGTGATCCACGGGCCTACAAAAGGGGCGGGCGGGGGGGGGGGGGGGGGGCAGTTGCACATCCCTGTACTATGCATTGCTCAACTGAAACAGTGTGACTGTCTAAGAGGGATATGTAAGTATTCCTCCTGACAGTGTAAAAGACATGCTGCTTGCTTAGTGAGTACCACTTCCTCTTGATTCGGCCCATACCTGGCGTGAACTTCCAACCTCTGCCTTGCTAGTACACGTAACCGCCCTCCCTCAAGTGTCTTAGCTGATCGCGCCACCCGAAAAAGCTACCTAAAGAGGCAACGCAAGCGGGACAGTTAAGGCTGAGGAGTAGTTTCACACATACCCCATGTGTTACACCCTGCACCTCTCAGTCAGTCATTGGTATTCTGGTCGGCTGGATTCATAATTTATCAATAGTGGTCAGGATGCTGATCATCTCAACCGAGTACTCAACCGAGTACTGATAGACGTACCCATAGGGGTCTACAGCACTAGAATCGGGGAGTAACTGTTATTCTGGTGCTTGCACAATCACAGCTTCGATACACATGTAACACCAACCAATCCAGACACCTTTCCATCATCTTTCATACATCTTTAAGTCTCAAGTCACACACAACTCAAGCCCCGAACCCACCCCATTACAGAAAAACACGTGATCTTATGTGAAGTTAATGTGATAACATGTGACAACATGTATAAGCAACATGTGATAACATGAAACTACACGTGAAAACATGATCTCGTGAAATAAATGTGACAACGTGGGGATGCAACATTTCAAGTGTTTCACAATTGCAATTCAACATGTAAGAGTTATATTTTCACATGTAAAAGTTTGTCACATGTGAAAAGGTGGTACTAACATGTAAACTCTAAATTTAATACAACATATGGTTTCACAGGTGAACAACTGACCGCACATGTGAAAACAGTTTTTTCTGCAAATTTAACTTTTTTGTTTTGTAAGGGAATGAAAATGACATGGGGGTTTTCAAGTAAGTGGTACTCTGTTCAGCTAAAATAGTGTAAACAAATCTTTAATCAATGAGAATATGATTATATTTAACATGATCACTTAGTATTGACTTTTCAATATGAACCCATCAGAGATTTGAGCTCCCAACCTCTGGATTTAGGGTACACTGATCTTTCTGCAGCGCTGCAAAGTCTATAGCATTTCTCTACACATTTATCACCCATAATACATCTCTGCACTTAGAAAAAGTGTGCCATCTGCACTTCTAGTTTAGTTGTCCATTAATCTGACTTATTCTCTCATCATTGATTTCATTAGCAATTTTAGGGTTGAACATTAATTAGCGTACACATACACTATGTCATCACGTATGTCAAAGTGTGTCAAATATGTCATTTGAAAAACACTGTGACCGCGTGACATTCTGGGGAGATCGTAAGTGCTGATTTTTTTTTGTTGCAGGACATCACCTGTGAAATCTCATATGAAAAAAACTGTGAAATGTGTGAATATTTGAATTCACATGTGAAAGGTTATGTGATCACATTTGAAAATCCACATGTGGAACTTCATGTAAAAAAATCATTGCATGTGAAGTGTTCCAAAAACACATGGTTTCACATGGTTTTTCCGTAAGGGCCTTGTTCCTATTTCCTAGTGTTGTTGTAGCATCTCTGTAAATGGATAGGACAGAAACCAAACACTATATACCACCCAATAATACAACAGGAGGAGAGTGGTGCCAAATTCCACTGAATGAAACAACAGCCCATTTTAGCCAATATAAAAAGGCTCCATGTGGTTTGTGTTAGTGTTGTTACTGTTGTTGTTCCAACACCAATGTTATTGACTGTTGGACTGTTGCTCGCTGCTTCTCAAAGTCATTTCCAACCGAAGCAAGGGCGACACACTCCCTTGTTGATCAAGTTCAGACAATGCCAGCGGTGCGGTGTAGTGCGGTGCGGGAGCGATGCATACTGAAATAGCACATCCTTTTTTTCCGCTCTCATCATGACACCTTTCTATCAGACCACATCAAACTGCCTGGCTTTACGAAGGCGAGCTTGTCTGAGCCTGTCCGTCAGTCTAGCGGATGTGTGAGGAGAGCAGATGAAGCCCATCCAGGGTCACACTCTACATCCCAAATGGCACCCTATTCCCTATATAGTGCACTCCTTTTGACCAGAGAGTGCACTAAATAGGGAATAGGCTGCCATTTGGGCCACAGCCTATGTATCTCAGTAGGAAGCGCTTGTCATCCTGTGTGAAACACAAACATGACAAAATGTTTGTGCGAATCAACGATCAACTCTGCTTTGAGACTATCAGAGGTTTTACTGTATCTTCCCTCGATGGTGAAACCAATAAATGATGATGAGCACGATATAGGTAATGATTGGTGGGTGGATTTGGAAGGATATCGACTGGTGTAAATGAGCGAGAGTGGTCATACCTGCAATGTGGGCCAGATCTGCAGTGCTGACATTATGAGGGTTGGAGCCCACCCTGAAGGTCACAGCTGGACCCAGCACTCTGAAATATAGAAGCAAAAGAGGAAAAGCTAGCTACACCCCAAACTCAGTTTTCTTCAATTCAACCGCAGACCGAGGTAGAAAAAGACTGAGAGACAGAGGACTAGAGAGTAGAGATAGACAGAGTGAATCCCTGAGAGCTTCAGCTAC
This sequence comes from Salmo salar, assembly GCF_965601325.2. NCBI lineage: Eukaryota > Metazoa > Chordata > Actinopteri > Salmoniformes > Salmonidae > Salmo > Salmo salar. Next base: position 26,832,537 of record NC_138309.1, on the reverse strand, counting down.
CAGCAAGCTTCAAATCGTCTCACATCTTTAATAGCAGCCAGTGGAGGGGGGCTGTTTTCTCTTTCTGTTTGAATTTGAACAAAACACCAAACATGAAAGTGTGGCACTGTACTGCAGCTGAGAACCTTCGCTTTGCCCCTCTGGCTACCCGTCTATTTGCCCCCTATGTCCCCACTGTCTAGCTAGTAAACTGAACACACTCCTCGCTCTCCAATGCAGTATACATGTTTAACTACGCTAATCATGGCCAAAATAGAAACTAACCAGACTGGACAGGATGAAGAAACTCCCTACAGTCATGGTAAAAAAAAAATATATCTACAGAAGCATATCCCCAACTTCAGCAACAATCACAGCAGAGAAAAATCCTTCTCTGAGACCAATAGGCAGAAAGCCAACAGCAATTGGTAAAATAAAGTATATTCTGCAGAGTTTAATGGTGGTGTGACAAACTTAGGTCTAAGCCACAAGCCAGGGGATTGTTGGATTGCAATACATTTTAAATACTATGGTACTAAGGTATTTTACATCTTGCCAGGGAGAAAACCTTTCACCTGATTACAATATTATGCTTCACAAGCCATTGAATCGAAACTGTATTGCAAAAAGAGGTATCACAGTATTCACAATACAGTTTTTTCTCCCAGCCTTACTGCCCTATATAGTACCTTAGTACCTTTGATTCTATCTAGAACATAAAAGGGTTCTTTGGCTGTCCCCATCTGAGTACCCTTTCAAGAACTCTTTTTGATTCCAGGTAGAACCCGTTTAAGTTCCATGTAGAAGTTAAATTCCTTTCCACAGAGGGTTGTACATGGAACTCAAAATAGTTCAACCAAAAAGGGTTATCCTATGGGGACAGCTGAAGAACCCTTTAGGAACCCTTTTTTTTGAAAGAGTGTAGAGCAGTGGTTGAGGGGAAAAGTCAGAATCCCAGGAAGAGTGAGGTGTGAAGGGGCATCATTAGGTGAAGTGACACCACGCCTCCCCAATACGACCCTCATAAACCACCTTTATTCAGACTGCATCCCAGATGGCCTCCTATTCCCTACATACTGCACTACTCTTGTCCGGAACCCTATGGGCCCTGTTCAAAAGTAGTGCACTACATAGGGAATAGAGTGCCATTTGGGATGAATTTTAAGTCATTTTTCACCCGTTGTGTTTGGCCTTGGAAGTCTAGTTACTTCCAGCCTCAGTGTATAAACTGGGGGGAGATCCATCATCACACTGCCAGCCTCCTGTAACCCAGCCTGAGAGAAAACTATCCGTCACAGCCACCATCGGAGACATGGGTTGCGTCTCAAATAGCACCCTAATCCCTATATAGTGCGCACCTTCACTATATAGGGAATAGTGTGCCTTTTTTGATGCAATCATGGACATAGTTTTGAATGAGCATTGAATTAGCAACTTTCCTCACTGTTACCTCCTTTTGTCAAAGAGAAAAATGCTTCCGTTTAATGCCTTCCAGGGTTCAACATTAACGCTTGTCCACTTGCAAGTAAAACAAATTGTCGGACAAGCAGATTATAGATTTAAGTTGTCCAAATGGCCACAACTGCAGGATATATAATACTTGGGATCAGAGACCAGCAGCCTTCCATTGTCAATACCAGTCATAATAATGCATTTTATTTTGTGAAGTGGTTCCTTGCATGATACAACACAACTTTCTGTCACCGTTTTGGCATTTTTATTTTTGGACAAGTGACTGAGCTTTATGACATGTAAAAAATCTGTCCTACTTGTCTGATGGACAACCCAGCTAACAACAAAGGTTCCCACAACTTTAGAGAATGTTCCCTTAAGAGTGTCATTAGGTCACTAACTAAAGTCTTCACAGGAATGTTCCCGTAACGTCCAAGGAATATTTCCAAGAGACCATTCGCTTAATGTCAAATAGATCATACCCAGAATGTGGTTGTTCTAGACATGTTTCTTGAGAATGTAGCAAAAGCATTCATGTACTAGTTTTCGGTGGGTTAGGAGAATATTCCATCAACATCCCACCACAGAACATGGCTGCCATGTTCTCAGAACATAAGTTATTAATGTTCTAGAGATGTCTACTGACGTTTCATGGGAATGTTGAGAAACCATTTGTGCCCCCCATAAAAAAATTATTACAGATCACGTCTTGTTACCGAGCTAATTAAGGCCCTGATTGGTGAACCACTGATCCATTCACAGCTCTTTTTGTCTGTTGGCAAGGTTAGGGATATTCACACACACAGTGCTTTTAAGACACAGTGTTTCAAATTTACATGATTACATTGTGCATGCTCAATTATTTAGCAATCGTTACTCAATATGTCCTCACCTGGGATTTGAACTCACAACCTCTTGGTTCACGGCAGTCCGATCGTCATGCTACGACCATGTCCGTGTAAGGAATATTCTCCTAACCCTCTGGACACAGGAATGTTCTTGCAACATTCTCATGAAACATGTCTAGAACATTAAAATCTTATATTCTGAGAACATGGCAACCATGTTCTGTGCACGTTCGGTGGAACGTTGATGGAATATTCTCTTAACTCTCAGAAAACTGGACGCATGAATGTTCTTGCAACGTCCCATAACATGTCTACTTCACCTGACTTCTGTTTGCTTTGTCAAATGTTAATATTTTCACAATCTGTCCCACATTCTTCCTGGTGCCCATGGTCTGCCAGGAATCTACGTAGATGCATCTCAAATGAAACAGTTGTGTTTTTCATCCTAAAATAATTGTCGAAATAGACTCTGGGAAAAAACAGTACTTCATGGTGATTGAGTTGGATAAGTTATCTATCAAAACTCTGCTGGTGTTCTGTGTAACTGAATGGGGTTTATAAGCTCAGTGCTCATATTAGCTCAGTTGAGGGAAGTGTGTTTGTGTTTGTTTATGCACGTGTTCGTCCGCATGTCTGCGTGTACACGTGTTCGCGCTTGTGCATACATTGGTGTGTGTGTCAAATCAAATGTTATTTGTCACATGCGCCGAATACAACAGGTGTAGACCTTACAGTGAAATGCTTACTTACAAGTCCAACAATGCAGTTAAGGAAATATCTAAATAAGCTAACATTTTAAAAAAGGAACACAATGAAATAAAAATAACGAGGCTATATACAGGGGTATGGGGGTACAGTCAATGTATGGGGGTACAGGTTAGTCGTGTGTGTGTGTGTGTGTGTGTGTGTGTGTGTGTGTGTGTGTGTGTGTGTGTGTGTGTGTGTGTGTGTGTGTGTGTGTGTGTGTGTGTGTGTGTGTGTGTGTGTGTGTGTGTGTGTTGGGTGGGTCCATCAGTTCACCAGGTTCAGTTCAGTTCAGCGTACCTCAGTGTCTGAGGAGGCCACTCCCCCTAGTGTATATGTTCAGCAAACCATTTACGTCATCTCTGTAGAGCAAAGAACATCAGAATAGGCAAAGTAAAGTGCTGTTTTTATACTTTTTACATAACAGTATCCAATGTAGAAACTTAAATCCATCCAAAACAAGCACCCCGAAGCTAAACCACCTCATTTGTATTATGATAATCTTTTCATATGGCTCGTATTCTCTCCTCTATGGAGTATCTCTTTTCACCTCATTCAATCTCATGCCGTACACATACAGAGAGAGAAGCTTGAAATTGTGCACTACGTAGGCAATAGGGTTCCATTTAGGACGTAACTGTGGTGTCAGTGTGTTCTGACCCTCACTAGCAGCCAGAGTTGGCTCACATCGAGACGGGTGCTTTCATAGTCTCACCTGCTGAGCATTCTGGAGAGAAACACAATGAGCTCCGGCTCACATCACAGGCAAACAGACGCCCATCATTACTCAATAAATATGCTTCTAACACAGCGCATTTAGTCCAAAAGGAGGGAAAAACAGTGCAGACAAAGGATACATTAGCAGGCATCTATATCTCTGTATATCGGTCTCCTGGAACAGAATAGATAGGAGCTAGCTATCATCTCGGTGTGGTATAATAGAGCCAGTCTGGACAGAGATGCACGACTCAACCTCATAAAACCTCGGCACACACAATGCAGCCAGCCATGTCAATGACTCCCCTTTAGAGAGCAAAATTATTAATTTGGAACTGTTTCTAAAATCAAGAGTATTGCAAAAATATAAATGCAAGATGTAAAGTGTCCCATGTTTCATGAGCTGAAATAAAAGATCCCAGAAATGTTCCATATGCAAAAAAAGCTTATTTCTCTCAAATTGTGAGCAAAAATGTGTTTCCATCCCTGTTAGTGAGCATTTCTCCTTTGCCAAGATAATCCATCCACCTGACAGGTGTGGCATATCAAGAAGCTGGTTAAACAGCTTGATCATTACACAGGTGCACCTTGTGCTGGGGACAATAAAAGGCCACTCTAAAATGTGCAGTTTTGTCACATAACACAATGCCAAAGATGTATCAAGTTATGAAGGAGCATGCAATTGGAATGGAATGGTGACTGCAGGAATGTCCACCAGATCACATCCACAGACCACGTGTAACCACACCAGCCCAGGACTTCCACATCCAGCTTCTTCACCTGCGGGATCATCTGAGACCAGCCACCCTGACAGCTGATGAATACTGAGTATTTCTGTCTGTAATAAAGCCCTTTTGTGGAGAAAAACTCATACTAACTGGCTGGGCTTGGCTCCCGAGTGGGTGGGCCTATGCCCTCCCTGGCCCACCCATGGCTGCGCCCCTGCCCAGTCATGTGAAATCCACAGATTAGGGCTTAATGAATGCATTTCAATTGACTGATTTCCTTACATGAACTGTAACTCTAAAATAATTGAAATTGTTGCATGTTGCGTTTATATTTTTGTTCAGTATATACATATATATATATATATATATATACATATATATATATACATATATATACATATATATATATACATACATATACATATACATATATATATATCTGAATGAAAGAAATAATCTTATTAAATACTTTTTTCTTTACATAGTTGAATGTGCTGACAACAAAATCACACAAAAATAATCAATGGAAATCCAATTTATCAACCCATGGAGGTCTGGATTTGGAGTCACACTCAAAATGAAAGTGGAAAACCACACTACAGGCTGATACAACTTTGATGTAATGTCCTTAAAACAAGTCAAAATGAGGCTCAGTAGTGTGTGTGGCCTCCACGTGCCTGTATGACCTCCCTACAACGCCTGGGCATGCTCCTGATGAGGTGGCGGATGGTCTCCTGAGGGATCTCCTCCCAGACCTGGACTAAAGCATCCGCCAACTCCTGGACAGTCTGTGGTGCAACGTGGCGTTGGTGGATGGAGCGAGACATGATGTCCCAGATGTGCTCAATTGGATTCAGGTCTGGGGAACGGGCGGGCCAGTCCATAGCATCAATGTCTTCCTCTTGCAGGACCTGCTGACACACCCCAGCAACATTGTCTTGCTTGCAAGCATTGTCTTGCATTAGGAGGAACCCAGGGCCAACCGCACCGGCATATGGTCTCACAAGGGGTCTGAGGATCTCATATTGGTACCTAATGGCGGTCAGGCTACCTCTAGCGAGCACATTGAGGGCTATGCGGACCCCCAAAGAAATGCCACCCCACACCATGACTGACCCACCGCCAAACCGGTCATGCTGGAGGATATTGCAGGCAGCAGAACGTTCTCCACGGCGTCTCCAGACTGTCACGTCTGTCACATGTGCTCAGTGTGAACCTGCTTTCATCTGTGAAGAGCACAGGGCGCCAGTGGCGAATTTGCCAATCTTGGTGCTCTCTGGCAAATGCCAAACGTCCTGCACGGTGTTGGGCTGTAAGCACAACCCCCACCTGTGGACGTCGGGCCCTCATACCACCCTCATGGAGTCTGTTTCTGACCGTTTGAGCAGACACATGCACATTTGTGGCCTGCTGGAGGTCATTTTGCAGAGCTCTGGCAGTGCTTCTCCTGCTCCTCCTTGCACAAAGGCGGGGGTAGCGGTCCTGCTGCTGGGTTGTTGCCCTCCTACGGCCTCCTCCACGTCTCCTGATGTACTGGCCTGTCTCCTGGTAGCGCCTCCATGCTCTGGACACTACGCTGACAGACACAGCAAACCTTCTTGCCACAGCTCGCATTGATGTGCCATCCTGGATGAGCTGCACTACCTGAGCCACTTGTGTGGGTTGTTGACTCCGTCTCATGCTACCACTAGAGTGAAAGCACCGCCAGCATTCAAAAGTGACCAAAACATCAGCCAGGAAGCATAGGAACTGAGAAGTGGTCTGTGGTCCCCACCTGCAGAACCACTCCTTTATTGGGGGTGTCTTGCTAATTGCCTATAATTTCCACCTGTTGTCTATTCCATTTGCACAACAGCATGTGACATTTATTGTCAATCAGTGTTGCTTACTAAGTGGACAGTTTGATTTCACAGAAGTGTGATTGACTTGGAGTTACATTGTGTTGTTTAAGTGTTCCCTTTATTTTTTTGAGCAGTGTATATAACGTAAGCCATTAAGCAACCTCTTTTGTCCAAAGCGACTTACATTTCGTTCATTTCATTTTTATACGGGTGGCCCCAGCGGGTCCTTGGCAATGCAAGTGCCATGTTCTACTGAGACACACAGGACCACAATGTAGATAATGTCATCTTCAATTCACAAATAATGGTACTTAGCACCTGAATAGCAGTAGGCATTTATAGAAACAAGGCATACTGTTTGCGTCTCTGGCATCTTTCATATGATACTGTTCTGTGAGAAGTAACCAGACTTGCTTTCTCCTGGAGTAGAGGCTTGAAAGGCTTATCAGACTCAGTTCGTACATGTCTTCACTGCCTCGTATGGCCTGGTTCCAGCAGCACAGAACTACCATGAGAAACTAGCTGGGTTCAAGTATAGTTCACCTAGTCAATAATACATTAACACTGCTATCTCTCTCCAGCGGGATTCTGTTTGAGTGAGTGTGTGTGCGCGCATGTGTGTGAGTGCAGGTGTCCGTGTGTTTATGCGTGTGTGCATGCGTGTGTGTGTGTGTGCATGCTTATGTACTTGCGCATGTGAACGTATGTGTTTCTCATGTGTTTTCACAACAAAGACCATATTATTAAGAACCATGACTGTTTTTTAAATGTGTTTAGAGGCATCAACAACAATAAGGCAGTGATGTGGCAGGGAAGCACAGCTGAGAGCTGCCCGGTGACACGAGCCTACCGGACGAGCTAAATTACTTCTATGCTCGCTTCGAAGAAAATAACACTGAAACATGCATGAGAGCACCAGCTGTACCGGAAGACTGTGTGATCATGCTCTCCGCAGCCGATGTGAGTAAGAACTTTAGACAGGTCAACATTCACCAGGGCCAGACGTGTATTGCGTGCATGCGCCGACCAACTAGCAAGTGTCTTCACTGACATTTTCAACCTCTCTCTGTCCGAGTCTGTAATACCAACATGTTTTAAGCAGACCACCATAGTGCCTGTGCCCAAGAACACTAAGGTAACCTGCCTAAATGACTACAGACCCGTAGCACTCAAGTCTGTAGCCATGAAGTGCTTTGAAAGGCTGGTACTGGCTCACATTAACACCATCATCCCAGAAACACTAGACCCACTCCAATTTGCATACCGCCCCAACAGATCCACAGATGATGCAGTCTCTACTGCACTCCACACTGCCCTTTCCCACCTGAACAGAAGGAACACCTATGTGAGAATGCTATTCATTGACTACAGCTCAGCATTCAACACCATAGTGCCCTCAAAGCGCATCAATAAGCTAAGGACCCTGGGACTAAACACCTCCCTCTGCAACTGGATCCTGGACTTCCTGACCGGCCGCCCCCAGGTGGTAAGGGTAGGTAACAACACATCGCTGATCCTCAACACAGGGGCCCCTCAGGGGTGCGTGCTCTGCCCCATCCTGCACTCCCTGTTCACGCATGACTGCACGGCTAGGCACGACTCCAACACCATCATTAAGTTTGCCGATGACACAACAGTGGCAGGCCTGATCACTGACAACGATGAGACAGCCTATAGGGAGGAGGTCAGAGACCTGGCCGGGTGGTGCCACGACAACAACCTCTCCCCCAACGTGATCAAGACAAAGGAGATGATTGTGGACTACAGGAAAAAGAGGGCCGAGCATGCCTCCATTCTCATCGACGGGGCTGTAGTGGAGCAGGTTGAGAGCTTCAAGTTCCTTGGTGTCCACATCGCCAACAAACTATGGTCCAAGGGACACCATGACAGTTGTGAAGCGGGCACGACAAAACCTATTCTCCCTCAGGAGACTGAAAAGATTTGGCATGGTTCCTCAGATCCTCAAAAGGTTGTACAGCTGCACCATCGAGAGCATCCTGACTGGTTGCATCACTGCCTCGTATGGCAAGTGCTCAGCCTCCGACCGCAAGGCACTACAGAGGGTAGTGCGAACAGCCCAGTACATCACTGGGGCCAAGCTTCCTGCCATTCAGGACCTTTATACGAGGCGGTGTCAGAGGAAGGCCCTGATAATTGTCAAAGACTCCAGCCACCCTAGTCATAGACTGTTCTGTCTGCTACCACACGGCAAGCGGTACCAGAGCGCCAAATCTAGGTCCAAGAGGCTTCTAAACAGCTTCTACCCCAAGCCATAAGACTCCTGAACATCTAGTCAAATGGCTACCCAGACAATTCACATTGCCCCCCCTCCCTCCCCACACCACTGCCACTCTATGTTGTCATCTATGCATAGTCACTTTAGTTAACTCTACCTACATGTACATACTACCTCAACTAACCGGTGCCCCCGCACATTGACTCTGTACCGGCACCCCCTGTATATATTGTTATTTTTTTACTGCTCCTCTTTAATTGCTTATTTTTTTAAACTGCACTGTGGGTTAGGGGCTTGTAAGTTAGCATTTCACTGTAAGGTCTACACCTGTTGTATTCAGCGCAAGTGACTAATACAATTTGATTTGATTTGATGTGAATCCAACAGAATCCAATCCAGAATATGACCTGATCAAATGTAGCGCAATATATAGGGAATAGGCTTCCGTTTGGGAAGCATCCTATACAGTATGTGGAGGTAATTAGAGCTGATTTCTCTTTCCAGAGGAACACAAACACACAGAGGTCAGAATAAGTAAAAACGTCTACACACTCTGCTACTACACTGCAGGGGCAGCTTCACACACTGCTTCCTGTTTCTGGAGTCCTGGACAAACTTTATTCGGTTCCCTGAGCTTACATTGGAGTTTTTTTTTTTTTTTACAAAAAAACATCTTCCTCTTCCGAATTTTAAATGGTCTTTTATTTTAGACCAGGGGTGTCAAACTTAATTCCCAGAGGGCCGTGTGTCTGCTGCTTTTCTGCAGTTGCTACATCCATTTTAGGACTTTAAAGTAAGGATATATAGCCATTGATTCTAGAAGAATATAAGTTATAAATGCCTCATGAGCTTAGTGAATCTCTCTTACCCCACCTGAAACCAAAATATAAGCTTGTTTTACTCCAATGGATGTAATGTAAACGAAGTAACTGTAAACAAACACAGCTTCAAAACATCGTTTGAACTATCATTTCGATTTCATAGATGGTCAGCCCTTTCATCCATAGCTCCTTCTATGAATTTCAGAGTGGTTATATTTATCCAGCCCCATCCTCAAGCTGTTCATCAAAACAGTGGCTTGGTTTTCACGTTGTTATTGTTTAAAATGCAGATTGCCTCTTTAAGACCTAGACAACCAGATGAGGGGAGTTTCTACCCAATCAATGACCTTCATTGATCAATCAAGTACAAAGGAGGAGTTTGACACCGCTGGTTTGAAGGTTATGTCGACAATACTTTCCAGTCCCACTTTTCGACAACAATAAAAACACAAAGTGTGTGTGCATTAGTGCATGTGTCCCGTGTGTCCTGTAATACATACGAGAGGTGGAGAATGTTGGCCACCTGGAGGTTGATCCTCCGACCCACATGTTCCATCAGGTCCAAGCCCTGGTCAGAGGTGAGGGAGCTGGGGGGAGGGCAGACAGAGAGAAGGCACGGTATCAGACACAAAGCTCCTTTATATTACAACCAACCAGTCACAGAACCGGCAACAACCAGCCCTATTGGCATATCTGGGTTTCCACACGTCACTGACATGTACATAAATTAACAAGACACACACAACCAAGCTCGCATACATACACAATGTATAGATGTGCGCACACACACACACATTATAGATGTGCATGCATGCAAGCACACAAATGCAAGCACACACAAACCGCCTTGCACCAGTGGAATAGGGATCAGGTGCCTCTTCTGGCTTGGTAAATAACCTGCATTTTCCAGCAATGAGACAAGCAGTAAGGTGCAAATGGAACCCGCGTGAGGTGTAATGACTGTATCATATAGGCGTGCTTCACTCTCTCACACTCTCTCTTACACACACACACACCCTCGCACACACACTCACACACACACACACACACACACACTATTTAATCTATTTTCATCTAAAAAAAACTCTCTGGTCCTTGCCAAGGATGAGCATACCCATAACATGGTGCAGCCCCCTCCATGCCTGAAAATATGAAGAGTGGTACTCAGTGATGGGTTGTGTTGGATTTGCCAAAACATAACGCTTGTATTCAGGACAAAAAGTTCATTTTGTACAGGCTTCCTTCTTTTCACTCTGCCATTTAGGTTAGTATTGTGGAGTAACTACAATATTGATGATCTATCTTCAGTTTTCTTCTATCACAGCCATTAAACTCTGTAAGTGTTTTAAAATCACCATTGGCCTCATGGTGAAATCCCTGAGAGGTGTCCTTCCTCTCCGGCAACTGAGTAAGGAAGGGCACCTGTATCTTTGCAGTGACTGGGTGTATTGATACACCATCCAAAATGTAATTAAATGTTATATATTTTTTATTTAACTAGGCAAGTCAGTTAAGAACAAATTCTTATTTATAATGACAGCCTAGGAACAGTGGGTTAACTGCCTTGTTCAGGGCAGAATAGCATATTTTTACCTTGTCAGCTCAGGGATTCAATCTAGCAACCTTGCAGTTACTGGCTCAACACTCTAACCACTAGGCTACCTGCCGCCCCAGCTAATAACTGCACCATACTCAAAGGGATATTCAAAGTCTGTTTATAAAAAAATTATAATATCTACCAATAGATATCTTCTTTGTGAACCATTGGAAAACCTCCATGGTCTTTTGGTTGAATCTCTGCTTGAAATTCACTGGTCGACTGAGGGACCTTACAGATAATTGTATTTGTGGGGTACAATGATGGGGTAGACATTTAAAAAGAATTTTAAACACCATTGTTGCACACAGAGCGAGCACATGCAACTTATTATGTGACTTGTTAAGCACATTTGTACTCCTGAACTTATTTAGGCTTGCCATAACAAAAGGGTTGAATAGACATTTTAGCTTTCCATTTTCAATAATTTGTAAACATTTCTAAAAACATAATTCCACTTTGACATTATGTGGTATTGTGTGTAGGCCAGTGACACAAAATCTCAATTTAATCCATTTTAAATGCAGGCTGTAACAACAAAATCTAGAAAAAGTCAGGGGTGTGAATACTTTCTGAAGGCACAGTACAGTATGTAGGCTGCACAACATAGCGTTTCAATTTTGCGTAATCTGTGTACACAATTCGAATTTTTCTTGCTTTTTGGGGGGTCATTTGTCATATGGTTTGCCTTTAAAGGATTAAAGGACTCTTGTAATACTAAGATAATATTGGGCTAAAAATGACCATACCAACCAATAACAATACACAAAATTGTAAATCTAAACTGGTTTGCATCCTCAGATAGTTTACTGTCCTGTTTACACATAATTGTAACATCCTCTAATAACGTATTACATCCATCTCCATGAGGCGCTTGATTTACTCTACCTTTAAGAAAGTGAAGTTCTCTTTTTCTGTTTTGAGAGCTTTTGAAAGTTAAAGATTCAACCGAGTGATTCCAGACACGTTCGGCTCCCTCTGCGGCGATTCTAATAACTGGAGAGCTCTAGGAGTGACTTGGTTGTTGATGCTAGCACTTTTTCTCTTGGTTCTCTCTCTCCTCTTCCCCCCCATCTCATCCCCATCCTTCCTCCCATCCCCCCACCACAATGTCAGGAGCTGTCAGATAAGCAAGTTAGCCTGGCCCCACTACGGGTGGGGAAGGAGATGGGTATAACAACTGCACAATCATCAGGTCTGCAGCAAACTCTGGAGACCACAGTAGGCAGGTTCCTGCTTGCTACAGCAGCATCGGGCTGGGGATTCAGGAAGAGGGGGAGGAGAAGAAGGAAGAGAGAGAGAGAAGTGTGTCTGGAAGGTGAACTGTTCCTCTTGTCTCCCCTGACTGTGTGTGTGTGTGTCCCCTGACTGTGTGTGTGTGTGTGTCCGTGTGTGTGGGCGCACGCAGTGGGGTGTCTGAGATGTGGCCCATCAAGCCCGGATGGCCGGTGGCGAGCGCCCCTCCCCAAGAAAGCGAGAGGCGTGCTGTTGAACAGGTAAAGGACAGCACACTGACACTCTCCCTGATAATGCCAGAAAGGGATTTGAGAAAGTGCCACAGGCGAAACACAGTCGATAGAAACCTATCTTGCGGTGTGAGGCTGAGCCGAGTGGAGACCGACTCTGGTGCCCTTTGCTGACAACATATCATCAAGAACACTGTAATACAGTGCGGTAATACCCACACACCGAAGGACTAATCATCACAGCTATTGTGACCAAGTGCACCACCAAGGATATCAAGTGATCATTCTCTATAAAAAGAAAACGTTTGTATATGTCTGCGTTGTTTTGAAAGATGTATGCTTTTTCAACAGTAGCATGAATTTAGGCAACAAAGATTGCTTACGGCCTATTTTAACCAGAGTTTGCCCAACAATAAAAAATGATGAGGTGAAGAGAAAATAGGAAACACATGGAGCTGGAGATAACTGCTCATTGTGAAGTTAAAGTATAAATACATACATTATGTTTGGTAAATAGCAGCAAGTATAATCTTCACCATACTCACTCTGTGTCTGTAATGATGTAGCCAAAGTCGCCGAGGTGGTTTTTCCCTCGATGTGACTTTGAGTAAGCTTTGACCCCCATATGCACCACCACCTCCTCCTCCTCCTCCTCCTGGAGTCGCATATCCTGTTTCTGTGGTTCTGCTAGGAGATTCTTCTTCTGTGGTTTATCTGCCAGGAGGTCTGTCTCAGCCTCAAGAGGAGGAGGAGCTTTGGTACCGTGGATCCACCTCTCCACCTCAGAGTCTACCATGGATTCAGAAGCCTGGACCTCCATCGGTTGGTCTGGAGATCTATCCTCTCCTCCTATGGCCATGTTCCTCTCCTCCCAGGGGCGTGATACAGGCACCTGGCCCTGTGTGGTCCTGCTTCTCACATTCTCCAGACCCACTGTTCTCTGGCCCTCAATAGAGGGGCTGCCTGCTGCCCCAGCACCATCAACCTCCATCTGGGCATCTGGCTCATCACTGAAGGGGTCCATATTGAGATACTCCAACAGCTTACTGACGAAGCCTGGGTCCTGTGGTAGGATATGGCAACCATAGACATAGAATCACTTCTAAAATGGCCACCGGCCCATGAATTTCAGACCCATTGACTTGAACGGGAAAAACCGTTCTAGTGATTCTATTTCTATGATAGCAACACAGGGATTAGACACTGGTGCTCTAACACTGCACTGTAAAACTGTAAAGTATTAAAACAACATGATTGTGTAATGAAACCATAAAAAGTAGTGCACCTAAGCTGATATCTGGTGTTTGGAGGGTGTTGGAATGTAAACCAAATGTAAGTGTTTTAATACTCAGATTGTGTTTTAAACAGAAATGTAGTACTCTGAAACACCCAAAGTGGTACTTCAACCTGAATATTGGTGTTTTGAGAGTGCTGTGAAAACACTTTTGGGGTTTCAGTGCATGTAAAAGGCAGAATCAACAAACTGTATTTCTAAACCATCGATTTGTATGAGAAACACAAATGGTTTACAGCCCTATTGATTGATGATAAGGGCCTATGGAGAATATTTTTGGTGGAATTCCACCTTGTTTTTTTTATGCTTTATTTTAACAGATTAGAAACAGGAAGGGCAGTAAGATGGTACATTTCGTTGATATGTACCATATATACTAAGAAACAATTCTGGGTTACATTGAAATTGACAACAAAAGAAAACAACAAAAAAACAGTACCTTCGAAAAGTATTCAGATCCCTTGACTTTTTCCACATTTGGTAAATTACAGCCTTATTCTAAAATGGATTAAATAAAACAATTTCCTCAGAAATCTACACCCAATAACCCATAATGACTAAGCAAAAACATTGTTTTGTAATTTTAGCAAATGTGTTAAAAACAAAAAACAGAAATTCCTTATTTACATAAGTATTCAGACCCTTTGCTATGAGACTCGAAATTGAGCTCAGGTGCATCCTGTTTCCATTGATCATCCTTGAGATGTTATTACAACTCGATTGGAGTCCACCTGTGGTAAATTCAATTAATTGGATATGATTTCGAAAAGGCACACAACTGTCTATATAAAGTTGACAGTGCATGTCAGAGCAAAAACCAAGCCATGAGGTCGAAGGAATTGTCAGTTGAGGTCCGAGACTAGATTGTGTCGAGGCACAGATCTGGTGAAGGGTACCAAAGCATTTCTGCAGCATTGAAGGTCCCCAAGAACACAGTGGCCTCCATCATTCTTAAATGGAAAAAGTTTGGAACCACCCAGACTCTTCCTAGAGCTGGCCGCCCCCAGCCAAACTAAGCAATCGAGGGAGAAGGGCCTCGGTCAGGGAGGTGACCAAGAACCCGATGGTCACTCTGACAGAGTTCTAGAGTTCCTCTATGGAGATGGGAGAAGCTTCCAGAAGGATAACCACCTCTGCAGCACTCCACCAATTAGTCCTTTATGGTAGAGTGGCCAGATGGAAGCCACTCCTCAGAAAAGGCACATGACAGCCCACTTGGAGTTTGCCAAAATGCACCTAAATAGTCTCTGACCATGAGAAACAAGATTCTCTGGTCTGATGAAACCAAGATTGAACTCTTTGGCCTGAATGCCAAGTGTCACGTCTGGAGGAAACCTGGAACCATCCCTACGGTGAAGCATGGTGATGGTAGCATCATGCTGTGTGGATGTTTTTCAGTGGCAGGGACTGGGAGACTAGTCAGGATCGAGGGAAAGATGAACGGAGCAAAGTACAGAGAGACCCTTGATGAAACCTGCTCCAGAGTGCTCAGGACCTCAGGCTGGGGCTAAGGTTCACCTTCCAACAGGACAATGACCCTAATGACCCCCACTCAAGTCTCTGAATGTCCTTGAGTGGCCCAACAAGAGCCCGGACTTGAACCTGATCAAACATCATTGGAGAGACCTGAAAATAGCTGTGCAGCGACGCTCCCCATCCAACCTGACAGAGCTTGAAAGGATTCCGCACAGAAGAATGGGAGAAAATACCCAAATTCAGGTGTGCCAAGCTTGTAGCGTCATAACCAGGAAGGCTCTAGGTTGTAATCGATGCCAAAGGTGCTTCAACAAAGTACTGAGTAAAGGGTCTGAATACTTATGTAAATTAGATATTTATTTTTTTGTTTTTATATAAATTGTCAAAAAATTCAAAAAAATAGTTTTTGCTTTGTCATTATGGGCTATTATGTGTAGAAAAAAACAATTTCATCCATTTTAGAATAAGTCTGTAACCTAACAAAATGTGGACAAGGTGAAGGGGTCTGAATACTTTCCAAAGGCACTGTATACAAGTCGTGCAGAGCCCGTGGTCTAGCGGTAACCCACCCAATTTAGACAGGTCATCCGTCTCCCCAGCAGGGTTAGATTCCCGCTCTAATCCTTCAATCTTTTTCTCCCACCTATCTGAATCCACTCTGTCATTTCATAACTGTGTCAAAATACACCCAAAATATATTAGAAAAAATTTATGCAAGTCGTTTCAGTTTCATATCACCAAAATAATGTAAATCCAACTTAATATGTTGCTCAAAATGTAAGTATCTTTCATTAGGATAACTAAAGAGACAAAGTGATTGAACTCATTGGAAGTCTTTGGTTGTAATCTCTTTGCATTTCCTAGTTTGCCACATGACTGTTTTTTGAGGATTGTGGGTAATTCACAATTTCTTGACTTTATGATTCTTTCACAAATGTTGTATAAATGTTTGAAGAAAGAATACTAAGCTTGTTGTGCTATGAGGTGTAATGGATCATGATGAACGGATATGAAAACCGTCAGGCAAATTGACCTTCAATGAGGACAGCAGCCATTCCCACATTCATGATTACAGTATCAGTGGAAAATGCAGTCCTCAATTCCAGCAGATTACCTGCCAGTTACTGCTGGTGGTTTGAACCCTGTGCTTGACATTGCCTGCCAAAATGGTATATAATATCAAATCAAACATGTAAAACAATGTTAAACATTAAGACACTTCAGATAAAGGGATATACTTCTGCACTAGACAGGATTCATAACATCATAATGGTGTTTAGAAGAGTTAGAGCACGTCAAACTCATTCCATGGAGGACTGAGTGTCTGTGGGTTTTTGCTCCGCCCTTGTACTTGACTGATGAATTAAGGTCACTAATTAGTAAAGAACTCTCCTCACCTGGTTGTCTAGGGCTTAATTGAAAATAAATAACTAAAACCTGCAGACACTTGGCACTCCATGGAATGAGTTTGACACCCCGGCTTTATAGAGAGGAAACGAACTGACACCTTTAGAGAAGGCATCTAATTCTGCACTAAACAGGACCTGAAAAAACAAAAATAGTGTTTTCAACCTTTTCTTTTAGTGCTTGCCGTCCCTGGCGACATGTTGCACAACACTTGATTTCGCGGTGTTACAACTCACCATGTAATGTTTCAGAACATCTCAGGATGATGTGTTTCAATACTCCAGCCAAGTTAAGTTTCCGTCTCCTTCAAGTTGGTTGAAGCTCAGTTGCCACTAGTTTTGGTGTTACAAAGCACTTCATTTTAACAGTGTGCTCTATATTTTACTGCAAAGGTTTTGCTTTATAAGAAGAGTGAACCTATTTTTAAATTGAAGGGTTTTGTTCCATGAGAAAATCATGTGTTTCCATGAAGGCTGAGGGTTTAAAGAAGTAATTCAATGAAAGTTCAACATGAACACTTTCTTTTCCTTCCCTTTCCTTCCTTTTAGACATCATTCTGTTCAACAGATAAACTGGTTTCAAAATGCTGACTGAAATGTCACTTATTTCAATGATTTGTATCAGTACTGGTATACTACTGTTTCTAAAAAGTTTAAAGAAGGGTTATTTTAAAGTTACGCAAGCAAATATTTAATATGAAACAGGACAGAAAACAAGTTTTACAAACCTTAAACATCTGCAGACTGATATTTTTATAAGAATCTCTTTGAAATCATAGTGAACAGGTTGATATTCCTTCAGCTAAAAGTGGTAATTCAGTTGAAAGTGGTAATTTACCTTCAAATGTCTTTCATTCGAGTTTTATATAGTCCTTTCATCAATGAGTGGCAATTGAATGAGAGTTTGCTAAAAATATGATGTGAATTAGGCCTACCTTGTCGTCTGGCTCAGAGTCTGCATCCTCCATTGGTTGCCCTGTAAAAATCAGAATGTGTGAGGGGAAAACATTCACAAGATAAAATACAAATTCCCATTGTTTTCCACAAAACAGTCTACAATTAAACTTGCTAAAGTAAAGGCTTTACGGCTAATAACCAAACAATCTAAAACTTTTTCACACAGGTTTTACTTTATTCACCCTGGTGATAAATACAAGTGTACATTAATGTCTGTCTATAATCTCTTGTGGACAGTCTACGTAACATAAATGGTACTGTATCTTAACATCTGTCGACAATTTTTCCAGTGAGTTGGTTTTTAGCCACTGGTCATTTGTTCGAATCACCATTTAGCAGGCGTCCACATCTTTCGAATTTTGGAAGGGGAAGGGACATTTGGCTCACAGACTTGACTGGAACTTGCAGAGAGAGGGGAGTGGAGCAACCATCCTGCTTCAGCTCCTCGTTCTAGTCTCTCCCCCAGAACCAAATTGAATAGTTGGTGCGAGATTTTCATTCTGGATTGCCTTGGTTAATCGGACCATGACTTGTGAAATATGTGCTGTGATATACACACCAAGACAGTCGTGAAAAGGGCACGGCAAAACCTATTCCCCCTCCAGGAGACTGAAAACATTTGGCATGGGTCCTCAGATCCTCAAAAGGTTCTACAGCTGCTACATCGAGAGCATCTTGACGGGCTGCATCACTGCCTGGTACGGCAACTGCTCAGCCTCTGACCACAAGACACTACAGAGGGTAGAGCGTACGGCCCAGTACTTCATTGGGGCTAAACTGCCTGCCATCCAGGACCTCTACACCAGGCAGTGTCAGAGGAAGGCCCTACAAATTGTCAAAGACTCCAGCTACAGAACCAGATTGCACCCTAGTCATAGACTGTTCTCTCTGCTACCGCACGGCAAGCGGTACCGGAGTGCCAAGTCTAGGACCAAACGGCTTCTCAACCCCCAAGCCAAACCCCCTCTTTTACGCTGCTGCTACTCTCTGTTTATCATCTATGCATAGTCACTTTAACTATACCTACATGTTGAATATTACCTCAATTAGCCTGACTAAACGGTGCCCCCGCACATTGACTCTGTACCGGTACTACCTGTATATAGTCTCGCTACTGTTATCTTGACTGTCCATGGGAGGGGTGCGTCACTTGAGTGGGTTGAGTCACTGACGTGGTCTTCCTGTCTGGGTTGGCGCCCCCCCTTGGGTTGTGCCATGGCGGAGATTGTTGTGGGCTATACTCGGGCCTTGTCTTAGGACGGTAAGTTGGTGGTTGGAGACATCCCTCTAGTGGTGTGGGGGCTGTGCTTTGGCAAAGTGTGTGGGGTTATATCCTGCCTGTTTGGCCCTGTCCGGGGGTATCATCGGATGGGGCCACAGTGTCTTCTGATCCCTCCTGTCTCAGCCTCCAGTATTTATGCTGCAGTAGTTTATGTGTCGGGGGGCTAGGGTCAGTCTGTTACATCTGGAGTATTTCTCTTGTCTTATCCGGTGTCCTGTGTGAATTTAAATATGCTCTCTCTAATTCTCTCTTTCTCTCTTTCTGTCTTTCTCTCGGAGGACCTGAGCCCTAGGACCATGCCTCAGGACTACCTGGTATGATGACTCCTTGCTGTCCCCAGTCCACCTGGCCGTGCTGCTGCTCCAGTTTCAACTGTTCTGCCTGCGGCTATGGAACCCTGACCTGTTCACTGGACGTGCTTGTTGCTCCCTCGACAACTACTATGATTATTATTATTTGACCATGCTGGTCATTTATGAACATTTTAACATCTTGACCATGTTCTGTTATAATATCCACCCTGCACAGCCAGAAGAGGACTGGCCACCCCTCATAGCCTGGTTCCTCTCTAGGTTTCTTCCTAGGTTTTTGGCCTTTCTAGGGAGTTTTTCCTAGGGAGTTTTTCCTAGCCACCGTGCTTCTTTCACATGCATTGCTTGCTGTTTGGGGTTTTAGGCTGGGTTTCTGTACAGCACTTTGAGATATCAGCTGATGTACGAAGGGCTATATAAATAAATTTGATTTGATTTGATTTTACTGTAGTTTTTTATTTATTTACTTATCTAATACCTATTTTTTTACTTAAAAATTGCACTGTTGGTTAGGGCTTGTAAGTAAGCATTTCACTGTAAGGTTGTTGTATTCGGCGCATGTGACAAATAAACTTTGATTTGATTTGATATACATTGAGTGTACAAAGCATTAAGGACACCTGGTCTTTCCATGACATAGGTGAATCCAGGTGAAAGCTATGATCCCTTATAGATGTCACTTGTTAAATCCACTTCAGTCAGTGTAGATGAAGGGGAGGCTTCTCAACATGTTAAAGGAGGGTTTTTAAGCCTTGAGACAGGGTGAATGGGCGAGACAAAATATTTAAGTGCCTTTGAATAGGATATGGTAGTAGGTGCCAAACGCACCGGTTTGTGTCAAGAACTGCAACGCTGCTGGGTTTTTCACGCTCAACAGTTTCCTGTGTGTCAAGAATGGTCTACCACCCAATGACATCCAAACAACTTGACACAACTGTGGGAAGCATTGGAGTCAACATGGGCCAGCATCCCTGTGGAATGCTTTTGACACCTTGTAGAGTCCATGCCACGATGAATTGAGGCTATTCTGAGGGCAAAAGGGTGCAGTGCAACTCAATATTAGGAAAGTGTCCTTAATGTTTCCACACTCAGTGTATATTGCATATAAGTGAAGTGCGGTATGTCTTGTGATGTATTATTATAATGTGTGTACCCCAGGAATGTTGGCAAGCAAATTTCCCTATGGGGCAGGAAAGTATTAATTAATTAATTCATACCTTGAAGCCTTGCATCTTGCCCCAACATGTCGTCTTGGTCCTCCTCATCCTGGTCCTTGGAAGGTAAGGGCTCTCTCTTCATCTGCCTGTCCCGTATGGGTGTCATGACCCTGGGCTTAGCTCTGGCCCCGGGCCCCTCCCCATCCACCACATGCAGGGCCTCAGAGATGATGTCTGCCAGCTGGTTCTGGTCTTTACCCATCAAACCATCCATGTTCACTCTCTGCCTCCCCAGCTGGTTGACCACGTTCTGGATGAACCGTTCTAAGGGAGAGGGTAGAAAGGAGGAACACAGAGAAAGGTTCATGTGAGATCCACTATAACTGTCCAGTAGCTTTGATATTCACAGAAGCACGACTGCCTCGAAATGAATAAAATATCATACAATACATCTTTGAAATTCTCTTTTTTGTGTGTGTGTGGAGCCACTACAAATTAATCTGAAGTCCACAGAAGCACACATGACAGTGCAAACACAAATTATTGTGGAAAAAGAAGACCTTACCATCCACTGTACTGAGCTGTTCCTTGGGCACCTGATAGTTGGAAGCAGCCTTGAAGAGAAGCCTGTCTATGTTGGGCCTTGGAGGTTTGGAGCCACTGTCGCCAAGTCGTGTCTGGGGTTCCACCTGATCACCAGAGCGTACAGGGCTGACATAGTTGACATAGTGGAGCTTCCCCTTGGGTCCCACCACTGATCCCACCACTGCCCCTTGTACTGGGCGGCTCTGGGTGTGTGCTGCCCCAGCCAGGTAGCGCTCCAGCTGGGCAGTCAACCCCTTGGCACTTCCCCTGGCACTCCCAGGCTCCTGGCTGGAGTAGGCTGTCTCCACTGGGGGTCTCCAGCTACCCACGGCCCCCTGTGTGAAGACCTTACCCCCCTGGGGTGGCTCTGCAGACTGTAGACTATAGAATGTAGACTTTCCCTTCTTGGGCTGGAAGTCTTCATTCTGTAACACAACCATGTTTATCAACTGCCCTTGAAAATTGCATATGGAAATTCTAAAGGAAATAGTGTCACTCAAAAGCCATTTTGTGCATTTTCAGAACAGATTTTCAAAACACATCTCCCCCATCAAACAGAGCACCACTAGCTTCTCATAAACCAACCTAGAAACTACTGAATTAAAGCAGTAGATTCAAAAGAAATATGACAAGCATTAACGTAGATACATTGACACAATTAACACACGGATAAGGTGTTAGACCCCTAGGCTCTGGAAATCAGTGTGTATGCAATCTTCCTACTTTGTGTTGTTCTGTCCCCAGAGATAATGTGATTCTCCCTAGCTTGGTAGTATTGGGAGACCCTAATGGCATTAACCCAGCAGGATGGGCCTCCGCTGTTCATGCTAACCATGTTTGTCATGCTCTATCCCACAATGCAACAAAGAACCCTGCCTCGTTATGAAGGAGGGTCCTGAGCTCCTCAACTCTGGACACCATCATCGCTACGGTAATATGTGAATGGGAAGTAGCCAGGCAGCTTTCGGGTTGGCTGGGTTGGGGGCAACCCCTGGGGTTCTGCCATGAATATGGTGATGAGATATATATATATATATAGTCAAGAAGTGATGGGACCCCCTTTCTAAATGGGCATCATACATTCTCAGCAGGATTGTAAAGAGGAGAAACAGGAAATGAAAGCAGTGCAGAGACAACATAGCTAACTCCTGCCAAGATGGTTTCTTCCTCTTACTCATTAGGACAGAAAGAAGATGAAAACATGGGGCCCCAAAAAAGGACATGGAGCCCCTGGTTTACCAAGGCCGGGGCCTCTCTCTCCACGGTCCCCTATAGCTACGACACACAGGTGGTTTGGAACCATTCCCCTGCCATGGAATGGCTTCTCTATCGGGACATTACCTTAGTGAGGGGGCCCTCTCGCTGGGGCCCCTGGCGAGCAGTGCCAATAGACTGGGGAAGGAGACCAAGCTCTTGCAGGTACTTCTGGATGCCAAGCTCTCCCTTTCCAGTCTTGAGCTTCCTGGCTCCACCATAGAGGGTCAGGGAGGCAGAAGGGGGTTCCGGCCTTAGGATTGGAACCTTGCGTATCTTGGAAAGCTCTCTGGAGATCACCTGCTGGGTGGTAGCATCCTGCCATGTCAACCCTAGAGAGATGGAGTCGAGTGAATTGATGTTAAACCATGGTCATATTCATTAGTGCACACATAGCAAAACATTTTTCAATGGTAAAAACGAAAATGAGAGTTTCCTATTGGACAAGTCCCTCCTTGTTTCTATCTGTTTTCTTCCATTTTGTGTCTAGAATATACAACCCAAGTTACCACTCTGTTTGTACAAGAATACCAACATACATTCTCCCGTGTTGATCCACAGCAAACTAAAAGAGAGTGATAAATCAACACTGCGGAGTCTGTGGACCCATAGACACACCGGAACAGTGTTAAATTAACACACTGCTTAGTGTAAAGCCTTATTCAAATATTTCCCAGAGTGCCTTGCCTTTCGAGTAAATTGTAGAGTTACCACCCATGACACCATGGACTTCACCAAGTGAGATCCTAAACAAATATGTTTTCATAATTTATGCATTTTTATAACACAATACCATATGTATTTCATAAGGCCTTATTTTGAAGGCATAGTTTTACCTTGATACAAGTGCAGGAAACTCATACACGTCACTTTGAACTAAAACCACGCCCATCATTATATTTCCCAGCATGCTCTATTGCAGGTAGATTTTTAGAATTGTTTGTTATAATATCTATGTTTGTGCATGTACATTGATTGATTAATTAATTAATTAATTAATTGAGTCCCAAGGAGATGGTTTGTAGGTGGTTAGTAGATGGTTTGTAGATGGTTCGTAGATGTTCAGTAGACGTCAACATTTCAACTAACTATCCACTAACCCTAACTCTAGCCCAAACCTTATCCTAACCTTAACTCTTACCCTAACCCTTATTTTAAACGTAACCGTAACATTAGCAAGCATTTGCTTATCAACAGATTGTTGATAGTATGACCATCTGTAGATCATCTATATGGGACTAACCAAATAAAGTGTGACCCTAGCATCTTACAGTTTGATGTTCAAGGTTGGCCTTGTGTGCCTCATTATAAAAGTAAACACTAAAACAATTATATTGGAAAACATTGAGAACCTGAGTCCGCAACAAAACAGACGGTCATGCAATCAGTGAACACTGTAGCGGGGACTTATCTGGCGGTGGCCTCTCATGAATTCTGATTGCAGTGAACCTGAGGAAAAGCAAAGCGATACATGGCACCCTCGCAGCAAGTCAACAAGCCCTGTGAGAATGTCACACTGCAGCCAAATGCAACGCCAACATCTCCACTAATTGCCAACACATACTCAGAATGCAAGGCTCCCGGGCAGGGGCACAACATAGCGCTGCCAAGGCCAGATGGAGCTACCCGGGCAAGAAGAGACCCAAAACAACATAGCCGCCTGGCCTCATTCCCAAAGAGCCGACAGGGACGGCTGCATTCCACTGCAGAAAAGCCCACAAAAATACCCCCGATAATATAATAATGCAGTGCAGTATCCATCTGCATGGGTCAGACATGGAACACAGTTTTACTGTTATTCTAATAGCATTGACAAAGTTAAAGGACAATTACACAACTTTTCAACCTCATATTCATTATCTCTAGCACAATACCAGTGTCTAGGTATGTGAAAACGGTGCATTTCTATGATCTGTGGTTAAAAAGATAAGAATGGTCCGAAAAAACGCTTCTCTGTGATTTTCAAAACCTGCAAAGTGTTTCTAGCCAGAGGAAGGGTGTTTTCTTGCTCTCAACATTACCACGAATCTTATAGTATTTTAAAATCACTGTTTTTAAAATCTTTTAACTTTTGATGTCATCAGGTAGAACTTTTTAACTTTATATGTTTTTCTACACAACGTAGAAATGTGCTGTTTTCACATACAGTATAAAGACAATGGTATTGTGTTGTAGATAACGAAAATGAAGGTGAAAAGTGGTGGACTTGCCCTTTTAGATAATGAGAAGACTCGTTATTGGAATGTATGGGTCTTATCCATAGACCATAAAATCCATGATATTTCGCAACTATTTCAGACATTCTCTCCTAAAAAATTAGCCTTCGTAGAGGTCCTATTTCTGAGAGACAAAGAGACTAATGGAATTTGTGAATGATGGACAGGTAGAGGAGTGCAATAGGCTAGCAACCAGCCAGGACAGGAATGTTTAACCAAAAGTGTCTAAATACAATATGACTTCATTAGCCTGGCCTGTCATCCATAACACGACTGGTATGTTATAATGCTCATCTCTATTCATGACCACTAGATGAGGTTTTGGAACAATGTCGATCTGCCACTGATGTATCCCATGATACCCCTGACTAGACGGTGGAGCGTATAGTGTCGAGGGATGTGGAAAGTAATCCGACCGTCAACCCCATCACAACACATACAAATCTAATCAAATTGTATTTATCACAGTGAAATGTTTACTTACAAGCTCTTTCCCAATGATGCAGCGTTAAATAAGAAAATAATATAAAAACAAATGAAAAATAAAACACACAGGAATGAAGCTATATACAAAGAGAACCATAACCATTGCAATGTGCAGGGATATGTGGTGATTGAGGTAGATGTTTACGTATAGGCAGGGGTAAAGTGACTAGTCAACAGGATATATAATACTAAAAGTCAAAAGAAGTAGCTGCTGTGGCAATAATCTGGGCTTTCCTTAGACAGCGCCTGGTATAAAGGTACTTCTCCCACTTTTTCTCCTGCCCCGCTACAAAGTTTCCCCTTGCAGGCAGTCACTGAGTCCGAGGTGCTAAAGGAACTCCTTGAACTTAACCTCCAAAAAACATCTGGGTCAGATGGTTTAGACCCTTTCATCTTTAAGGTTGCTGCCACTATTATCGCTAAGCCTATCTCCAACCTTTTTAACCTGTCTCTCCTTTCTGGGGAGGTTCCCAGTGCTTGGAAGGCAGCCATGGTTCGTCCTTTATATAAAGGGGGAGATAAACCTGATCCTAACTGTTATAGGCCTATTTCTATTTTGCCCAGTTTATCAAAAGTGTTGGAAAAACTTGTCAATAATCAACTGACTGGATTTCTTGATGTCTATAGTATCCTCTCGGGTATGCAATCTGGTTTCCGTTCAGGTTATGGATGTATCACTGCAACCTTAAAGGTCCTCAATGATGTCACCATTTCACTTGATTCTAAACAATATTGCGCTGCTATTTTTATTGACTTGGCCAAAGCTTTTGATACGGTAGACCATTCCATTCTTGTGGGCCGGCTAAGGAGTATTGGTGTCTCTGAGGGATCATTGGGCTGGTTTGCTAACTACTTCTCTCAAAGAGTGCAGTGTATAAAGTCAGAAAATCTGCTGTCTCAGCCACTGACTGTCACCAAGGGAGTACCCCAAGGCTCGATCCTAGGACCCACACTCTTCTCAATTTACATCAACAACATAGCTCAGGCAGTAGGAATCTCTCTCATCCATTTATATGCTGATGATACAGCCTTATATTCAGCTGGCCTCTCCCCGGATTTTGTGTTAAATGCTCTACAACAAAGCTTTCTTAGTGTCCAACAAGCTTTCTCTACCCTTAACCTTGTTCTGACACCTCCAAAACAAAGGTCATGTGGTTTGGAAAGAAGAATGCCCCTCCTCCCACAGGTGTTATTACTACCTCTGAGAGTTTAGAGCTTGAGGTAGTCACCTCATACAAGTACTTGGGAGTATAGCTAGATAGTGCACTGTCCTTGTCTCAGCACATATCAAAGCTGCAGGCTAAAGTTAAATCTAGACTTGGTTTCTTCTATTGTAATTGCTTCTCTCCTCTTTCACCCCAGCTGCCAAACTAAGCCAATGCTTCTTGTCAGCTCGTATCCCCGAGCTGACAAGGTACAAATCTGTCGTTCTGCCCCTGAACAAGGCAGTTAACCCACTGTTCCTAGGCCGTCATTGAAAATAAGAATTTGTTCTTAACTGACTTGCCTAGTTAAATAAAGGTAAAAAAAAAAGAAATAGGACACATCACTGCACTCTATACTCCTCTGTAAACTGGTCACCTGTTGCAAGACCCACTGGTTGATGCTTATTTATAAAACCCTCTTAGGCCTCACTCCCCCCTATCTGAGATATCTACTGCAGCCCTCATCCTCCACATACAACACCCGTTCTGCCAGTCACATTCTGTTAAAGGTCCCCAAAGCACACACATCCCTGTGTCGCTTGTCTTTTCAGTTCGCTGCAGCTAGCGACTGGAACAAGCTGCAACAAACACTGAAACTGGACAGTTTTATCTCAATCTCTTCATTCAAAGACTCAATCATGGATACTCTTACTGACAGTTGTGGCTGCTTTGTGTGATATATTGTTGTCTCTACCTTCTTGCCCTTTGTGCTGTTGTCTGTGCACAGTAATGTTTGTACCATGTTTTGTGCTGCTACCATGTTGTGTTGCTACCATGTTGTTGTTATGTTGTGTTGCAACCATGCTGTGTTGCACCCATGCTGTGTTGTCATGTGTTGCTGGCTTGCTATGTTGTTGTCTTTAGGTCTCGCTTTATGTAGTGTTGTCTCTCTTGTGATGTGTGTTTTGTCCTATATTTATATTGTATTTATGTTTTATTTTTAATCCCAAGCTCCCGTCCCCCAGGAGGCCGTCATTGTAAATAAGAATTTGTTCTTAACTGACTTGCCTAGTTAAATAAAGGTTAAATAAAATACAATAAATAAAAAGGTCCTGGATGGCAGGGAGCTCGGCCCCAGTGATGTACTGGGCCGTCTGCAACACACACTCTGTAGAGCTTTGCATACATTTTTGTTTTTCTAAATTAATTGCTGTTTTGTTGTTGTTTGAATCCCAGATTGCCCCTTTAAGTCTCAGTGGCAACAGCTGTGGTATTAAAAAACAAAAGTAAAGAAGTGTGATAGATTATTAAAAAATGTGTCCACCAACTGATGTTCAATTAATAATTCAACAAGTTTCAAACAAATTAATTGAGATAAGAGTTGAATAGAATAAAACAATTGTGCCAGAAGTTAATAAAAATGTATCCACTTCAATCATCTTTTACGGCATCTTATTTGATTTAATGTGCCACAACGAGACAGCTTTATTTTCCATACAGTTAAGTTCCATATAGCTTTTGTATTTTTGCTATAATGTT